>NC_069510.1:93856263-93896263 GCF_027579735.1 Bombina bombina
GTATGAATTCTACAACAATAAACAGTTGAAATATATGTGCAATTGCAATATGTAAACAATAAAGTTCTATAAACAATAAGGTGTGCAAAAAAGTGCACGTGCCCGGCTCCCTCCTTACCTCTTCTAGGTTGTTCATCTGTGAAACGACTTTGTTGATGTACGAGTGCACCTTCATGAGATCCAGGCTGTACAGCGTCCCCTCCAGAAGGTCAACCATAGACTGTAGCTGTAAACAAGATGAGGGTCAGAACTCTTACAATGAAGACAATGACGTATTGGCCTCCATTTATTAAGCTGCAGATGCAGGAAGGAGCCATTACTGACTCAGACAGCGAATAGAATGTTTTAAAAAATCCAAATGACTTCTTTTATCAAATTTGCTTTGTTCTCATGTTATTCTTTGTTGAAGAGATGCCTAAGTAGGTAATGTGCACATGCCTGAAGCACTAAATGACAAGAAATAGTGCTGCCATCTAGTGATCTTGTTAATGTATAACATTAGTACTGCATGACAGGCAATAGTGCTGCCATCTAGTGCTCTTGCTTATGTATAACATTAGTACTGCATGACAGGCAATAGTGCTGCCATCTAGTGCTCTTGCTTATGTATAACATTAGTACTGCATGACAGGCAATAGTGCTGCCATCTAGTGTTCTTGCTTATGTATAACATTAGTACTGCATGACAGGCAATAGTGCTGCTATCTAGTGCTCTTGCTAATGTATAACATTAGTACTACATGACAGGCAATAGTGCTGCCCTCTAGTGCTCATGCTAATGTGTAACATTAGTGCTACATGACAGGAAATAGTGCTGCTATCTAGTGCTCTTGCTAATGTATAACATTAGTACTATATGACAGGAAATAGTGCTGCCATCTAGTGCTCTTGCTAATGTATAACATTAGTACTATATGACAGGAAATAGTGCTGCCATCTAGTGCTCTTGCTAATGTATAACATTAGTACTACATGACAGGAAATAGTGCTGCCATCTAGTGCTCATGCTAATGTATAACATTAGTACTACATGACAGGAAATAGTGCTGCTATCTAGTGCTCTTGCTAATGTATAACATTAGTACTACATGACAGGAAATAGTGCTGCTATCTAGTGCTCTTGCTAATGTATAACATTAGTACTACATGACAGGCAATAGTGCTGCCCTCTAGTGCTCATGCTAATGTATAACATTAGTACTACATGACAGGAAATAGTGCTGCTATCTAGTGCTCTTGCTAATGTATAACATTAGTACTACATGACAGGAAATAGTGCTGCTATCTAGTGCTCTTGCTAATGTATAACATTAGTACTATATGACAGGAAATAGTGCTGCCATCTAGTGCTCTTGCTAATGTATAACATTAGTACTATATGACAGGAAATAGTGCTGCCATCTAGTGCTCTTGCTAATGTATAACATTAGTACTACATGACAGGCAATAGTGCTACCATCTAGTGCTCTTGCTAATGTATAACATTAGTACTGCATGACAGGAAATAGTGCTGCCATCTAGTGCTCATGCTAATGTATACCATTAGTAAAACATGACAGGAAATAGTGCTGCTATCTAGTGCTCTTGCTAATGTATAACATTAGTACTACATGACAGGAAATAGTGCTGCTATCTAGTGCTCTTGCTAATGTATAACATTAGTACTACATGACAGGCAATAGTGCTGCCCTCTAGTGCTCATGCTAATGTATAACATTAGTACTACATGACAGGAAATAGTGCTGCTATCTAGTGCTCTTGCTAATGTATAACATTAGTACTGCATGACAGGCAATAGTGCTGCCATCTAGTGCTCTTGCTAATGTATAACAGTAGTACTACATGACAGGAAATAGCGCTGCCATCTAGTGCTCATGCCAATGTATAACATTAGTACTACATGACAGGAAATAGTGCTGCCATCTAGTGCTCTTGCTAATGTATAACATTAGTACTGCATGACAGGAAATAGTGCTGCCATCTAGTGCTCTTTGCTAATGTATAACATTAGTACTACATGACAGGAAATAGTGCTGCCATCTAATGCTCTTGCTAATGTATAACATTAGTACTACATGACAGGAAATAGTGCTGCCATCTAGTGCTCTTGCTAATGTATAACATTAATACCTTGTGAAAGGCAATAGTGCTGCCATCTAGTGCTCTTGTTAATGTATAACATTAGTACTGCATGATAGGCAATAGTGCTGCCATCTAGTGCTCTTGCTTATGTATAACATTAGTACTGCATGACAGGAAATAGTGCTGCCATCTAGTGCTTTTGCTTATGTATAACATTAGTACTGCATGACAGGAAATAGTGCTGCCATCTAGTGCTCTTGCTTATGTATAACATTAGTACTGCATGACAGGAAATAGTGCTGCCATCTAGTGCTCTTGCTAATGTATAACATTAGTACTGCATGACAGGCAATAGTGCTGCCATCTAGTGCTCTTGCTGATGTATAACATTAGTACTGCATGACAGGCAATAGTGCTGCCATCTAGTGCTCTTGCTAATGTATAACATTAGCACTGCATGACAGGAAATAGTGCTGCCATCTAGTGCTCTTGCTAATGTATAACATTAGCACTACATGACAGGAAATAGTGCTGCTATCTAGTGCTCTTGCTAATGTATAACATTAGCACTACATGACAGGAAATAGTGCTGCTATCTACTGCTCTTGCTTATGTATAACATTAGTACTACATGACAGGAAATAGTGCTGCTATCTAGTGCTCTTGCTAATGTATAACATTAGTACTACATGACAGGAAATAGTGCTGCCATCTAGTGCTCTTGCTAATGTATAACATTAGTACTACATGACAGGAAATAGTGCTGCTATCTAGTGCTCTTGCTAATGTATAACATTAGTACTACATGACAGGAAATAGTGCTGCCATCTAGTGCTCTTGCTAATGTATAACATTAGTACTACATGACAGGAAATAGTGCTGCCATCTAGTGCTCTTGCTAATGTATAACATTAGTACTACATGACAGGAAAGAGTGCTGCTATCTAGTGCTCTTGCTTATGTATAACATTAGTACTACATGACAGGAAATAGTGCTGCCATCTAGTGCTCTTGCTGATGTATAACATTAGTACTGCATTACAGGCAATAGTGCTGCCACCTAGTGCTCTTGCTAATGTATAACATTAGTACTGCATGACAGGAAATAGTGCTGCCATCTAGTGCTCTTGCTAATGTATAACATTAGTACTGCATGACAGGAAATAGTGCTGCCATCTAGTGCTCTTGCTTATGTATAACATTAGTACTACATGACAGGAAATAGTGCTGCCATCTAGTGCTCTTGCTAATGTATAACATTAGTACTACATGACAGGAAATAGTGCTGCCATCTAGGGCTCTTGCTAATGTATGACATTAGTACTGCATGACAGGCAACAGTGCTGCCATCTAGTGCTCTTGTTAATGTATAGCATTAGTACTACATGACAGGCAATAGTGCTGCCATCTAGTGCTCTTGCTTATGTATAACATTAGTACTGCATGACAGGACATAGTGCTGCCATCTAGTGCTCTTGCTAATGTATAACAATAGTACTACATGACAGGCAATAGTGCTGCCATCTAGGGCTCTTGCTAATGTATAACATTAGTACTGCATGACAGGCAATAGTGCTGCCATCTAGGGCTCTTGCTAATGTATAACATTAGTACTGCATGACAGGAAATAGTGCTGCCATCTAGTGCTCTTGCTTATGTATAACATTAGTATTGCATGACAGGAAATAGTGCTGCCATCTAGTGCTCTTGCTGATGTATAATATTAGTACTGCATGACAGGCAATAGTGCTGCCATCTAGTGCTCTTGCTAATGTATAACATTAGTACTGCATGACAGGCAATAATGCTGCCATCTAGTGCTCTTGCTAATGTATAACATTAGTACTGCATGACAGACAATAGTGCTGCCATCTAGTGCTCTTGCTAATGTATAACATTAGTACTACATGACAGGCAATAGTGCTACCATCTAGTGCTCTTGCTAATGTATAACATTATTACTACATGACAGGAAATAGTGCTGCCATCTAGTGCTCTTGCTAATGTATAACATTAGTACTACATGACAGGAAATAGTGCTGCCATCTAGTGCTCTTGCTAATGTATAACATTAGCACTACATGCCAGGAAATAGTGCTGCCATCTAGTGCTCTTGCTAATGTATAACATTAGTACTACATGACAGGAAATAGTGCTGCCCTCTAGTGTTCTTGCTAATGTATAACATTATTACTACATGACAGGAAATAGTGTTGCCATCTAGTGCTCTTGCTTATGTATAACATTAGTACTGCTGCCATCTAGTGCTCTTGCTAATGTATAACATTAGTACTAAATGACAGGAAATAGTGCTGCCATCTAGTGCTCTTGCTAATGTATAACATTAGTACTACATGACAGGCAATAGTGCTACCATCTAGTGCTCTTGCTAATGTATAACATTAGTACTACAAGACAGGAAATAGTGCTGCCATCTAGTGCTCTTGCTAATGTATATCATTAGTACTGCATGGCAGGAAATAGTGCTGCCCTCTAGTGTTCTTGCTAATGTATAACATTAGTACTACATGACAGCAAATAGTGTTGCCATCTAGTGCTCTTGCTTATGTATAACATTAGTACTGCATGACAGGAAATAGTGCTGCCATCTAGTGCTCTTGCTAATGTATAACATTAGTACTACATGACAGGAAATAGTGCTGCCATCTAGTGCTCTTGCTAATGTATAACATTAGTACTGCATGACAGGCAATAGTGCTGCCATCTAGTGCTCTTGCTAATGTATAACATTAGTACTACATGACAAGAAATAGTGCTGCCATCTAGTGCTCTTGCTAATGTATAACATTAGTACTACATGACAGGAAATAGTTCTGCCATCTAGTGCTCTTGCTAATGTATAACATTGTTGCAAACCTGCTGCCATATAGAGCTGCAGAAACGTGCACACTCCTGAGCTTACATTTCCTGCTTTTCAACAAAGGATCACAAGAAAACAAAGAAAATTTGATAATAGAAGTAAATTGGGAAGTTGTTTAAAATTGTATGTTCCATCTGAATCATGAAAGAAAAATGTGGGGTTTATGTCCCTTTAAAAAAAGTTAAAATTTAACTTAAATGGATTGAATAGAGCTTGACATTTTAAACAACTTTACAATTTATTTGTATTATCAATTTTGCTTAGTTCTCTCAATATCCTTTATTAAAGAGTAATCCAAGGTGAACTCAGGAGAGTGCACGTGTCTATAGCCATCTGGCAGCAGTTGTTTATAGCAATGTTATACATTGTTGTAAACATGACTGCTGCCATAGACTGATAAAGACCTGTGCATGCTCCTGAGCTCCTATCAACCTACCTAGGTTTAGCCTTCAACAAAGGATACTAAGAGAACAAAGCAAATTAGATGATAGAAGTAAATAATGGAATGTTCTATCTGAATTATAATGGTTTAATTTTAACTTTAGCGTTCCTTTAACCTTAAAGGCTTTATATAAATTTGAACAATTTATATACAGTATTTATAAAGAAAGTAGGCATCCAAAGTCAAAAGTGGATTCAAAAAATGTAATCATTGCAAACTTTATTCTGCTTAATGTCATGTTTATAATGCATATTTATATTTTATTTGGAAATACAATAGGTAGAAAAACACATTTAAAGAGTTGCAACCTTTCCTTTGTAAAATATATATATTTTTTTAGTGAACAGGCGGAACAAGGTGTCCCCATGATGTGTTTTAAGGGACAGTGAACTGTAAAATTGTTTTTTCTCTTAATGTGTTTCCAATGACCTGTTATACCTGCTACAGAGTATAAAATGTATGATAAATTGGTCCTTTAGGTATATTTTGGTATATAAAATAGCTATTTATGTTAATGGAAATCACTACCTAATTAAATGGGATGAGCTTGCATGAAGCGCAAGCCTCTTTAGCCTTTGTCTATGCATTTACACAATAACTCCTGGGGGTCAACTTATTATTGTGTGGACGGACATGATACGATGTAGCATACGCTGCCGGCATTTATCTTTGCACCAGCAGTTGTTGTGAACTGCTGGTGCAATAGCGCCACCTGCAGATTCGCAGCCAATTGGCCGCTAGCAGGGGGTGTCAATCAACCCGATCGTATTCGATCGTGTTGATTTCTGTCCGCCACCTCAGAGTAGGCGGACAGGTTATGGAGCAGTGGTCTTTAGACGGAGCTTTATAAATTGACCCCCTGATCTTGTCTCCATATACACAGAGAGACTAATACTAGAGAACAATGGAAAATGAATAGAGAGAACGATGGAAAATTAACATTTTAGTACCTCTCTCTCCAATCCCCACACACACTGGTAACATGATTTGTTTTCTAAACCTTCTTGTTTACATAGTTTTGTGTAACTATTACTCAAGTATTGAAAGTTGTAACAGATAATATTTGATAATATAGAAGATGTTATTACTGCATGTATATTGCTGGGAGCTAGTTCCTAGTAATGCTCTAGAGCTGACTGAAACCATGGGTTTAACACCTTTGAAAGCAATTGTGCAATAATAAAATGTTCCCATGCATTAGAGCATGGTCTTTTTGCACTTTTATGTCCCTTAAACAAAAGCTTATTCAATTTAAATTTGAATTAATACAAATGTATCAGTTTTATACCTCCTTCTAATGCTCACTGGCTTATAACCAATCAACAATAGCAAGAAGTAGCCATCAGCCAATCAACAATAGCAAGAAGTAGCCATCAGCCAATCAACAATAGCAAGAAGTAGCCATCAGCCAATCAACAATAGCAATAAGTATCTATCAGTCAATCAACAATAGCATGAAGTAGACATCAGCCAATCAACAATAGCAATAAGTATCTATCAGTCAATCAACAATAGCATGAAGTAGTCATCAACCAATCAACAATAGCAATAAGTAGCCATCAGCCAATCAATAATAGCAATAAGTATCTATCAATCAATCAATCAACAATAGCATGAAGTAGACATCAGTCAATCAACAATAGCAAGAAGTATCCATCAGCCAATCAACAATAGCAAGAAGTAGCCATCAGCCAATCATAAATAGCAAGAAGTAGCCATCAACCAATCAACAATAGCAATAAGTAGCCATCAACCAATCAACAATAGCATGAAATAGCCATTAGACAATCAACAATAGCATTAAGGAGCCATCAGCCAAACAACAATAGCATTAAGTAGCCATCAGCCAATGGGCACTAGTCAGAAACAGTAAATACACAACTGATACTGCTGTATTAGATTTAGATTATAATTTAAACAGCTTTTACTCTTCATTTTTCTAGTCATAATATTTTTTAATGCTGGTCTTTACAAGAATAATATATTTTTAACCTGTTTAATGCTGGTCTATACAAGAATAATATATTTTTAACCTGTTTAATGCTAGTCTATAAAAGAATAATATATATTTTAACCTGTTTAATGCTGGTCTTTACAAGAATAATATATTTGTAACCTGTTTAATGCTGGTCTTTACAAGAATAATATATTTTAACCTGTTTAATGCTGGTCTTTACAAGAATAATATATTTTTAACCTGTTTAATGCTGGTCTATACAAGAATAATATATTTTTAACCTGTTTAATGCTGGTCTTTACAAGAATACTATATTTGTAACCTGTTTAATGCTGGTCTTTACAAGAATAATATATTTGTAACCTGTTTAATGCTGGTCTTTACAAGAATAATATATTTGTAACCTGTTTAATGCTGGTCTTTACAAGAATAATATATTTTTAACCTGTTTAATGCTGGTCTATACAAAAATAATATATTTGTAACCTGTTTAATGCTGGTCTTTACAAGAATAATATATTGTTAACCTGTTTAATGCTGGTCTTTACAAGAATAATATATTTGTAACCTGTTTAATGCTGGTCTTTACAAGAATAATATATTGTTAACCTGTTTAATGCTGGTCTTTACAAGAATACTATATTTGTAACCTGTTTAATGCTGGTCTTTACAAGAATAATATATTTTTGTAACCTGTTTAATGCTGGTCTTTATAAGAATAATATATTTTTGTAACCTGTTTAATGCTGGTCTTTATAAGAATAATATATTTTTGTAACCTGTTTAATGCTGGTCTTTATAAGAATAATATATTTTTGTAACCTGTTTAATGCTGGTCTTTACAAGAATAATATATGTTTAACCTGTTTAATGCTGGTCTTTATAAGAATAATATATTTTTGTAACCTGTTTAATGCTGGTCTTTACAAGAATAATATATTTGCTACCTGTTTAATGCTGGTCTTTACAAGAATAATATATTTTTAACCTGTTTAATGCTGGTCTTTACAAGAATAATATATTTTTAACCTGTTAATGCTGGTCTATACAAAAATAATATATTTTTAACCTGTTAATGCTGGTCTATACAAAAATAATATATTTTTAACCTGTTTAATGCTGGTCTATACAAGAATAATATATTTGTAACCTGTTTAATGCTGGTCTTTACAAGAATGCTGGTCTTTACAAGAATAATATATTTTTGTAACCTGTTTAATGCTGGTCTTTACAAGAATAATATATTTTTAACCTGTTTAATGCTGGTCTTTACAAGAATAATATATTTGTAACCTGTTTAATGCTGGTCTTTACAAGAATAATATATTTTTGTAACCTGTTTAATGCTGGTCTTTACAAGAATAATATATTTGTAACCTGTTTAATGCTGGTCTATACAAGAATAATATATTTGTAACCTGTTTAATGCTGGTCTATACAAGAATAATATATTTGTAACCTGTTTAATGCTGGTCTATACAAGAATAATATATTTTTAACCTGTTTAATGCTGGTCTTTATAAGAATAATATATTTTTAACCTGTTTAATGCTGGTCTTTACAAGAATAATATATTTGTAACCTGTTTAATGCTGGTCTATACAAGAATAATATATTTTTAACCTGTTTAATGCTGGTCTTTACAAGAATAATATATTTGTAACCTGTTTAATGCTGGTCTTTACAAGAATAATATATTTGTAACCTGTTTAATGCTGGTCTTTACAAGAATAATATATTTGTAACCTGTTTAATGCTGGTCTTTACAAGAATAATATATTTGTAACCTGTTTAATGCTGGTCTTTACAAGAATAATATATTTTTAACCTGTTTAATGCTGGTCTTTACAAGAATACTATATTTGTAACCTGTTTAATGCTGGTCTTTACAAGAATAATATATTTTTAACCTGTTTAATGCTGGTCTTTACAAGAATAATATATTTTTAACCTGTTTAATGCTGGTCTTTACAAGAATAATATATTTGTAACCTGTTTAATGCTGGTCTTTACAAGAATAATATATTTTTAACCTGTTTAATGCTGGTCTTTACAAGAATAATATATTTTTGTAACCTGTTTAATGCTGGTCTTTACAAGAATAATATATTTGTAACCTGTTTAATGCTGGTCTTTACAAGAATAATATATTTGTAACCTGTTTAATGCTGGTCTATACAAGAATAATATATTTGTAACCTGTTTAATGCTGGTCTTTACAAGAATAATATATTTGTAACCTGTTTAATGCTGGTCTTTACAAGAATAATATATTTGTAACCTGTTTAATGCTGGTCTTTACAAGAATAATATATTTGTAACCTGTTTAATGCTGGTCTTTACAAGAATAATATATTTTTAACCTGTTTAATGCTGGTCTTTACAAGAATAATATATTTTTGTATCCTGTTTAATGCTGGTCTTTACAAGAATAATATATTTGTAACCTGTTTAATGCTGGTCTTTACAAGAATAATATATTTGTAACCTGTTTAATGCTGGTCTTTACAAGAATAATATATTTGTAACCTGTTTAATGCTGGTCTTTACAAGAATACTATATTTTTAACCTGTTTAATGCTGGTCTTTACAAGAATAATATATTTTTGTAACCTGTTTAATGCTGGTCTATACAAGAATAATATATTTTTAACCTGTTTAATGCTGGTCTTTACAAGAATAATATATTTTTAACCTGTTTAATGCTGGTCTTTACAAGAATAATATATTTTTGTAACCTGTTTAATGCTGGTCTATACAAGAATAATATATTTTTGTAACCTGTTTAATGCTGGTCTTTACAAGAATAATATATTTTTGTAACCTGTTTAATGCTGGTCTATACAAGAATAATATATTTTTAACCTGTTTAATGCTGGTCTATACAAGAATAATATATTTTTAACCTGTTTAATGCTGGTCTATACAAGAATAATATATTTTTAACCTGTTTAATGCTGGTCTTTACAAGAATAATATATTTTTGTAACCTGTTTAATGCTGGTCTTTACAAGAATAATATATTTTTGTAACCTGTTTAATGCTGGTCTATACAAGAATAATATATTTTTGTAACCTGTTTAATGCTGGTCTTTACAAGAATAATATATTTTTAACCTGTTTAATGCTGGTCTTTACAAGAATAATATATTTTTGTAACCTGTTTAATGCTGGTCTTTACAAGAATAATATATTTTTGTAACCTGTTTAATGCTGGTCTTTACAAGAATAATATATTTTTGTAACCTGTTTAATGCTGGTCTTTACAAGAATAATATATTTTTGTAACCTGTTTAATGCTGGTCTTTACAAGAATAATATATTGTTAACCTGTTTAATGCTGGTCTATACAAGAATAATATATTTTTGTAACCTGTTTAATGCTGGTCTATACAAGAATAATATATTTTTAACCTGTTTAATGCTGGTCTATACAAGAATAATATATTTTTTAACCTGTTTAATGCTGGTCTATACAAGAATAATATATATTTTAACCTGTTTAATGCTGGTCTATACAAGAATAATATATTTGTAACCAGTTTAATGCTGGTCTTTAAAAGAATAGTATATTTTTAACCTGTTTAATGCTGGTCTTTACAAGAATAATATATGTTTAACCTGTTTAATGCTGGTCTGTACAATAATAATATATTTTTAACCTGTTAATGCTGGTCTTTACAAGAATAATATATTTTTAACCTGTTTAATGCTGGTCTTTACAAAAATAATATATTTTAACCTGTTAATGCTGGTCTTTACAAGAATAATATATTGTTAACCTGTTTAATGCTGGTCTTTACAAGAATAATATATTTTTAATCTGTTTAATGCTGGTCTTTACAAGAATAATATATTTTTAACCTATTTAATGCTGGTCTATACAAGAATAATATATTTTTAACCTGTTTAATGCTCGTCTTTACAAGAATAATATATTGTTAACCTGTTTAATGCTGGTCTTTACAAGAATAATATATTTTTAACCTGTTTAATGCTGGTCTTTATAAGAATAATATATTTTTAACCTGTTTAATGCTGGTCTATACAAGAATAATATATATTTTAACCTGTTTAATGCTGGTCTTTACAAGAATAATATATTTTTAACCTGTTTAATGCTGGTCTTTATAAGAATAATATATTGTTAACCTATTTGATGCTGGTCTTTACAAGAATAATATATATTTTAACCTGTTTAATGCTGGTCTATACAAGAATAATATATATTTTAACCTGTTTAATGCTGGTCTATAAAAGAATAATATATATTTTAACCTGTTTAATGCTGGTCTATACAGGAATAATATATATTTTAACCTGTTTAATGCTGGTCTTTACAAGAATAATATATTATTTTTAGAACAATGGTCTTGTACTATTTACACACCAGAAACGTGTCTTATAGTCAGTGACAAAGCCCTGCACTACATTTGAGATATTACTGCTACAATATAACATGCACCCTCCTTGTCTCCCTACAAGGCAGACGCTCGCTGTTCCTCATTCGCGGTTCTATCCAGCTGCGGTCTCCTTGTATCTGCGCGCATGATGTGAATGTGTAGGAAGGGGAACAAGGATCCTTCACATTTATTTTTTCCATCACACAACAGTTAGAGACAACTTGTGACATTTCCTACTCTGGGATTTCAAAAGCTTCTTTGTAAAAGACAAATATTAGACAGTCCTTACTAATACTGAGGAATCTCCCTCTTTATTGTAGATGTTTGTTATAGACACTACGCTATTTTGCATTAAAGGAGCGTTAAATACAGTAGAATAATCAGCAAGTGCATAATAAAAAGACAATGCAACAGCACTTGCTTGGAATTTTAACCCATTAACAACCATCAACGTACCCTGTACATCAGTGGTCTTTCTATGGGGATTGCATTTTTTAAAAGTGGTGAGACCGCACTATTTCCGGTGGCCAGCAGGAGGGAGGGAGGGTATAGTAGCTAGCGGCGGGACTCGCACTATAATAACCATGAAAACTCTTAACAACTACAGGGTATGTAGTGGTACAGGGTATGTCGGGGTAGTTTAGAGGTTAAAAAAGTGGTAATTTTTTTTAATGACACATTTAAATATTTCCATCCATTTTCCCGGCCCCCTGTATGATGTGACAGCCATTAGCCAATCACAGACTAGTATATGTATACACTGAACTTTTGCACATGCTCAATAGGAGCTGTTGCCTCAGAAAGTGTGCATATAAAAAGACTGTGCACAATTTGATTATGGAAGTCAATTGTAAAGTCTGTTAAAACTGCTGCTCTATCTGAATCACGAAAGTTTAAATTTTGACTTTAGTGTCCCTTTATGTTAATTTAGTATATTTATTAGGCATGTGCATTAGTTGTTCACAAAACAAACATCTGTACAAATGCACTAACAAAATTCATTAGTATAAATTAGTTTCCTTTAAATTACATTTAAAAGGTAAAATACTTACCTATAGCGCGCTAGGGAGCTGCACTAATTCCGACCCTTCTTTACAGAGCCCAATGCCGTGCAATTAGAAGGTTTAGAGCAGCGCTAAGCCTCCTATTAGCGCAGCTCTGTGAAGAAGGGTCGGGATAAACGCAGATTCCCCCCAGTGTGCGCTATAGTTACGTATAAAACTGCAGGTGATACTTTTTCACCTGCATTAAAAGAGCATTTACATTTGTTTTAATGAAAACTAATCTGAATGTTATTGAATATTCAGTATTCGTTTTGTTTTAAACAAAAAAAAATACTGAATAGTGCAGCAAACGAATATTAATAGGCTCCTACAATGGTCAAACAATCACTGTGTAGAAGTCTCATTAAAGTGATGGTAAACTCTCCACTTTCTAAAATCAGAAACGGAATGTTAGTGATATTTTAGATAAAGTTTCATTCCTCAGTTGTAATTACTTTTTAATATAGATTTGAAATTGAAATACCCTGCGCTCCGCTGCCCACTTCAAAAGTCTGTGATCTAACACTTTGAATTGTTGTCCAATCAGCGCTCTCCCCATATGGCACTTTTGTTGTAGCTATAGAGCTGACTGGAGAACAATTCAAACTGTTAGATTACAGACTTTTGAAGTGTGCGGCGGAGCGCAGAGTATTTAAATTTCATATCTATATTAAAGGGAGAGTCAACACCAGTTTTTTGTTGTTATTGTTTAAAAAGATAGATAATCCCTTTATTACCCATTCCCCAATTTTGCATAACTAACACAGTTACAATAATACTTTTTTAACCTCTGTAATTACCTTTTATCTAAGCCTCTGCAAACTGCCTCTTATTTCAGTTTTTTTGACAGATTTGCATTTTAGCCAATCAGTACTGACTCCTAGGTAACTTCACTTTGTGAGCTCAATGTTATCTATATGACACACATGAATTAACGCCCTCTAGTGTTGAAAAACTGTCAAAATGCATTCAGATTAAAGGCGGCCTTTAAGGGCTAAGAAATTATCAATCTTTTTAAACAACAACAAACAAAGCCTACCTAGGTTTAGCTTTCAACTAAGAATACCAAGAGAACAAAGCAAAATTGGTGATAAAAGTAAATTTGAAAGTTGTTCAAAATGCATTCAAACAGTACGCGGCAGGTGAGCTGCATATTCATATGTCTACAAATTACAGGTTGTGACCTGCTCTGGAACATCTCGGGAGCAAAAGAACATTTTCTTTTTAACAAGAGTTAAAGCAATTTTTATTTTTTATTTAAAGGGACATGAAACCCAAATTTTTTCTTTCACGATTTAGATAGAGCTTACTATTCTAAATAACTTTCCCGTTTACATCTTTTATCAAATTTGCTTCATTCTCTTTATATCCTTTGCTAAAGGAGCAGCAATGCGCTACTGGGTGTTAGCTGAAGGTATCAGGTCATTAATCCGCAGCTAGCTCTCAGTAGTACTGTACTAAGTACAGAACAGATATCCATTAAAAAAAATTTTTTTATTATGTAACAGGAATTCTGTAAATACTGCAATTTTTACAAGTATTATATATTTAATGACTAATACCCTATAGATCATAAGGAGTAGAAGGAGCCCACAGCTGACTCTAATAAAATGATTGATTGATGAGCAAGTAATGGGATTTATTTTATCCTAACTTTCCCACTGGGTGCAACTTCAAAGAAGATATTTTTTTTTTATAGATACATTTTCAGTGTTTGGAGCTGGGCTAAATTCTCAGAGGGATTGATGGGCTGTGCAACGCCACAGGGAACAGATTCTCAGTTGTATGGGACAGAGCATTCAAATTTCCCATGACTTCCCGCAATACGGACAAAATTAGCTGCAAACCGTTTTACATGCATTCCTGTTTTGGTTTTTCCATAGGCCTCTCTCAGGGCTGCTATCAATCTACTCTCGCTGTTTTGTGTAATAACAGAATTTGAGGGAAGTTCTGGAATATGAAAGGTTTGTCCTACTTGGCACAAACGATGGGAATGAAAATGTTTGCACCTGCCGTGATGTTTCACACAGTCTTTCTGTGGCTCCACACTCTAAGGCAGGGGGGATTACAGATGAGTCGTTTCCTGGTATGCTCGCTGTACTTAGCTCTTGATAATGTGACAGCAGTGACTGTTACCAACACACATCAGTCTTATCTAATGAAACTCCTGGCTGTAGTGTTTTTACATAAGACCAATATACTGTTTATTAGGGTAGGGAATCTTGGGCCATAAGTTTGAGTGTGGTCTCCCATTAGACTACTGGGTTGTAAGCACATTTAAAGGGACAGTAAGCCTAAGATTTTTCTGCTGTTTTTTAAATGCATTGAATTAGAGACTGCCCATTGGGTGCTTCTTGCTGTTCAAAAAGTGGGCAGTACCGCCTGTGCCCTAGGCTAAACAAAGCATGCATGTACTGCTCTACATACAGACTATGGATCAAGCGTATGCACAAACCATTGGAATGCGTGCACTGTTTATCTTAAAGGGCAGGTGGTATGGCATAGTGTAGTGATGTGCATTTGGTGGTTTTGTGAGGAAACAAACGTGGAAGATGGTGGCCACCAGCAGCATTCGGCTATTTTCGGAACTGGATTTCATCTTATGAAAGTGCAACACGCTAAGATCTGTGCAAATCCAGATCTTAGTGCGTTGAACTTTCACAAGAAAAAACCCTGTTCCAAAAATAGACGAATGCCACTTGTGGCCGCCATCTTCTGCGTTCGTTTAATCATGCAAACACCAAATGTACATCACTAGTATTGTGTTGGCCAATTCGGCTCTGAGTGCAAGCCAGCAGTGAGGGAGTACAAAAATGGAGTTTAGATAGTGTTTGAAAAGGGTTAAATTTATGCTTTAAAAGCATTGTAAAAAACCATAGATGTACTGTCCCTTTAAGACAGGAAATCCCACCACATTTTTAAACTTGCTGGGGAAGAACCTTTCAGTATACCGGTAGTTTGTAAACTCATTGAACAGAGTTTCCCAATACACTACTTGACTCCTTGGAGATGGGTCTGCGATTATAGTACTAGATGGTAAGTTCCTTGGGGCAACTTCTCACGTTATATCACTAGAGTGTAAGCTCTTTGTGACGTTTTAAAGGGATAGAAAGGTCAAAATTTAAATGAGCATGGGTGCATTCCAATTCGAAATAAGCATTTTCTCATTATACTTCCTTAAGCAAAAATTCTTCTAGCAAAAGTTATTACTGTCCCCCCCCCCGTGGCATATGCACATATGCTGTGAGGACCCATGCACCTGTATTCAACATTATCAGAGATCTGGCAGTAGTGTATATTGCATCTTTGAAGACTTAATGTGTGTCGTATAAGCCACTGTTGACTCTCTGAGAAGGTGTTGTGTTTGAATACTGATGACCTAATATAGTACTGTATGTTTGATACATGAGCTATAACATCATACCCCCTAACATTTGTGGTTGGCTATCTGGGAGGTTGAGGGGGGTCCGTTGTCATTTTGTGGTTGGGGTCGTGTTGGACGGGGTCGTGCGCTGGGTAGTGCCGGGATTGTAGGGCATATTTAGTTGGTGGGAGCGTTCTGCTGCTCCGTGGTTAGAGCCAAAGGAAATCCTGCAATTCTGGTCATATGAGCTCAGGATCTGGGACTGTCCCACACAAATTGTGACAATTGGGAGGTCTGTTATATTCTATCCTACGTTTTCTTTTGTGCTATTTATTTTGTTTGATTTACAAATCCAGACTTCTGGACCTTTTTGATTTTAAGGCACTCTTGATTTAATTTTGTTTTCAGGTGTTGCACCCACTAGCACATTTATACAAAATTATTTTGTTAAAATATTTGGTTAAAGGAACAGTAAATGCCTTGTAATTACAATAAAAATTATGCAGTCTTCCAATATATTAACATACAAGCAGAGTCTGAACTATATAAGAACAGAATAACACCTTGTCATCTGCAATTGTTTTTCAATGGTCAGATTCCATCCCCCCATTTTCCTTATCTGGAGGAGCCATTACAGACATGAATCTGGAGAGACAGAGTTTGCCACTGTCATTATCTTAACAAAATCTCCAGTGTTTGGCTTTATCAGAAAAGATAAGATAATACACTGTAAATTAGGGAGATATTTGTGACAGAATGTCATGTGCTCTTTCAGTTTTCAGCACTGGAAAATCCACACTTTTCAGAGTTAAATTTCATTAAAAAAAGGCAAAAAAAAAATCATGAAAGTATATTGCAAAGTTGTTTTACTATGTATTATAAAGCATTTTATATGAAATATTCTTATATGGGTCTGTGAATAAATTATGCAACAGCTTGTTTCCTTTAACAATATGTCCTTTGGCACATAAATGGTTAACTTGTGTAAGTTAAAAACTGTGATGTCATTTCAAGATTACCCAATGAGAACTTTGTTTGTATTTTAAAACAGGATAGCTTTGAGTGTTTTATTAAGCAACTAAGATTATGGCCGGAGAGCTGAAACGCGTCAGTTGCTATGTTTTCTTTGCTCTGATGTACATTTTTAAATGCAATGGGAATAAAAGAAGTTTTTATTTTTGACCTGTGCTCTTTCACTTTGCTATGGATAAGCATATTACATACCAATCTTTCTTTAAGTGGCACATTTAATTAATTTCTCACACTGATTACAGCATGTGCTTGAGCCAGGGAAGTACTGCATAAATCTATTTTATGTCTTACTTAGATTTTTTTTTAAATGTCTTCACCGCTCCTCCTGGGTTAAAAACAAATCAATTGTGGCTCCTCAGGGGAATGTGTCTTACTCACCAGTGCTATAAATCAGGGACAGAGGAACCCCAGAGTTTTTAATTGAATCTCCCTAACAAGTATTTTGTCTCAGCGTGTCTATTAGAGATGTATTACCAATGCTCATTACCTTGAGTAATTCTGGTGCCTGCTTCTTAAGTTTCTCCATCTTCCACTCATTCTCGCAGGGGTTGAGGGAGGTTGGAGGTGCCGTGCATGAACACTTGCAGTCTGATCCAGAGCTAACTGTCTCCACAGTGTAGTAATCCTCCACCCGCATGTTTCCATCTTTGATGCGGGCACACGCCTCTTTGCTTAATGGTCTCATAAAGCATTTACAGCGGCAGTCAGATCCCTCTGAAGTCATCCTCACCTGGTCTACGTCTCCAAGCATCTGAAAAAAAAAATTTAAGTGAGTGGATTGACACAATTTGTCCCCTTTTTCCTTATTGCCTTAGTCTATGCTACTCAGTTATTTAAAGCTATGAAAATGCTTTAATTCATTACAGCATTGTTATTATTTAAAGGGACATTTAACACCTCAAGATATTAATATAAATTGTTTGATTACATGTAGTAAAACAACTTTGCAATATACTTCCATTATTTATTTTGTTCTCCTTTTCTGTAATTTAATTCTGAATATTGTGGGCTTTCCAAATCATGTTAAACATGGAAGTGCAGACACAGCTGTATTCCGCACAGTCATTGGCTGCACACTATAGTAATCTATTTATAACCAGTCCTAATTGGCCTTAGTGTAACCTAAGTTACAATATGGTGGCGTACACTGATTTATGGACAAATTAACTTAACCCTTATTTTTTTACAATAATTAAACAACTAATATAATTTTTAAAAATACATGTACATATTATTCTTAGGCAAGGCTTTGCTCTCAATACATCATTCAAACAATGATTTATTTAGTGTTTGATGTCTCTTTAACATATATTGTTTGGTAACTATGTGCTTAACAAGCAAAAAAAGGTTAAACACATTGGGGTCAATTTATTATAGTGCGAGCAGACATGATACGATGTAGCGTATCATGTTGGCTGCACATCGATAAATGCAGACAGCATACGCTCTCGGCATTTATCATTGCACCAGTAGTTCTTGTGAACTGCTGGTGCAATACTGCCCCCTGCAGATTCGAGTGTCAATCAACCCGATCGTATTCGATCGGGTTCATTTCTGTCCGCCGTGCTCAGAGCAGGCGGACAGGTTATGGAGCAGCGGCCTTTAGACCGCTGCTTCATAACTTCTGTTCCCGTACGGAGCTTGATAAATATGCCCCATAAAGTCCTGCTCCAAGGCCACAATGCTTTGCTGCTCCTAAGCAGGATGTCTTCATAGTTGTAATTTGCCGTCTTGCTCAGGTGTGGCTCAGCACTGCACCTGGTGCGCAACAAAATATTTTTTTTTTCAAGGAGCATGAAATCCAATTTCTTTTTGTGATTCAGATAAAACGTAAAATTTTAAAAATCTTTCCAAATTTACTTCTATTATCAAATCATCTTCATTCTTTGGTATCCTTTGTTGGAGGAGCAGCAATACACTACTGGGAGCTAGCTGAATTCATTATTATTATCATTTATTTCTATAGTTCCGCAAATTCATCAGGTGACCCAATGACAAAAGGCATATATGTGCAGCCACCAATCAGCAGCAGCTAGCTTCAAATAGTGCATTGTTTCTCCCTGGGTATGCTATTCAACAAAAGATACCAAGAGAATGAAACAATTTAGATAAATGAAGTAAATTAGTAAATTGTTTTAATTTGCACATTCATGAAATTTGACTTTAATCTGGCTATAAAAGTTTAACATTTCCATTAATTTACTACTGAAATATACCTTTTTGTTTGACAAACTTAAAGGGACATGAAACCCAATTTTTTTTCTTTCATGATTCAGACAGAGAATACAATTTGAAACAACTTTCTAATTTACTTCTATTATCTAATTTGCTTCAATCTCTTGATATTATTTCCTGAAAAGCATATCTAGATAGGCTCAGTAGCTACTGATTGGTGGCTGCACATAGATGCCTCATGTGATTGGCTGACTCATGTGCATTGCTATTTCTTCAACAAAGCATATCTAAAGAATGAATCAAATTAGATAATAGATGTAAATTGTAATGTTGTTTAAAATTGTATTCTCTGTCTGAATCATGAAATAATTTTTTGGGGTTTAACCCTTTAAGGACACAGCTTTCAGTTTGCTCAATGGTTTTATGACGGAAAAATTCCGTCATATGTCCTTAAGAGGTTAATGTCCCTTTAACACTACATAAATTCAGGCATTTACTGTATGTTAGCTTTACAGTAAAAAAAAAAAAAAAACACAAAACACAGTCACACGCTACACAATCACATTCACGGGTCCATTTGATTAAATTATTACCGAATAGCTCTTTAAAGTTCAGAAAAGTGATGTCAGGTGTTTAATATCTGGGAACAAATATCAGGATAAAGAGAATTTTATGTAGGAGTAGCATCTATAATTGTACCAGTGGCACGTTGGGAAAACATATTCTGGCTAATTTTTATGAGAAATGTATTTGAGTTTGGGGTCCATCAGCAAGATATCAGCATGCTTTTGTGTGAAATTTGAATCTGCTGATCTATAATTTAGGAAACTGATGGTCATGGTAGGGTTTAGACTGTAGTAGATGAAAAGTTGGGGCCCTGGGGGTGTCATTTAATTCTTTGAATGCAGGCAGCACAATATCTTTAGCCAGCTCTGCGTGGGTGGAGCCTAATTTGGGGAGGGACTGGGTGGTCTAACCCTGTGGTTGGGTAATCGGGTCTGATATGTGTACAATAACTGAGTCACATATGTGGGAAGACAAAGAGATTTGGTTATGGGAATGTATTTTTTTATCTGTACAGCAGAGGAGTTTTTAATGTTGAAAGAGGAAATTTGGGTCTCATGTGGGGCTAGGGTTGCCACCCGTCCCTTAAAATACGGAATTGTCCCGTATTTGAGAAAAATATAGAGCGTCCCGTTTTGAATCAATACGGGACGGGGTTTGTCCCGTATTTTAGTAGTGATGAGTATTAGGCATGGAAGTGCACTTGGGATCCGGGTTATTTGTGGCCGCAGTCGGACTTGTGCTTGTGTGTGAGGCGGCACGTTACTCCGGGGAGAGCTGCTCACAGAGGTTGTCTCAACCTTACAGCTATGTTGCTGTGTCAAGTAGCTGCAGCAGGAAGTCAGTCATGAGGAGGGAGTGACAGGTACTCACTGCTCACACATCCCGCACTCCAGTAAAGCAACGTGCATCCCCTGGCTGGAGAGAAACCTGAAATCTTGGTTGATCCTCCCCGCACCCACCGCAGGTTTCTCAGAGGCCGTTTTCTAGGCAAAGGAGGTTTTGCTAAATGTTATGAGATCAGTGATTTAGAGACCCGGGTACAGGAGGTCCTGGCCGGCAAGATCGTGCCCAAGAGCTTACTGCTCAAGCCGTATCAGAAGGACAAGATGACCAAACCATGAAGATCGCCATTCACCACAGCCTGTCACATAAGCACATTGTGGGCTTTCATGGGTTCTTCAAGCCTTGAGGACAATTACTTTGTATTTGTGGTGCTGGAGCTCTGCAGGCGGAGGGTGAGCTGCAAAGTATATGTGCAATTTATTGTAAAGGGTGCAACTTCCCTGTGATGATGTTATAACATCAGACAAAATAAATGTTTGAATATGAAGAAGGGGACGTTAGTGGGGACTATTTGGGATCTGATTTAAGGGATCCTGATGGGGTACTAGTTACCCTTCTGAGCATACAAGGGAGGTGGTGGGGCAACTGTAAAAGGGCTGAGATCAGGAGAGCTTGAGGGGAAATAAAGGGTTATTGATTGTATATTGGATTTCAGCATGGGGAGAGGGGTTAAATTTCAGTATTTGGGGCATTTATAGAAAGTGGTTAAAATGTAAATTGTTCAGATGGGGGTGGGTAGGGAGTGCCTCATGGAGGGGTAAAACATCAATGGGTTCGGGTACTGGAGAATGAACGGATATGCTGGTATGAGGGGTAACATTACACTACACACCCAGTCTCTGCTTACAGTAATATATAAAAGGAAATCCCCATACTGTGTTTTTTTATATTTTTATTATACCACTCTGTCCCTGATCACACTGCAGTGCAAGTCCTTGGTTGGATCCTTTTTGGCATAGTTATTTGGGCCACCTACATACATTTGCCCATATTTTATCTTGTTACCATAAACCATTTGTCACAAGGCATCCATTGGCGATATGAAAAAAAGGATTAGTTACTGAGTTTTGCTACAGGGTGCACAAGTGTCTAGGACACAATTTGGTAAATGCAGTGTGGGAGTATTGCAGAGACAAGGCAAATTCATGGCTAATGTTGAGCATGTTTGTATTTTAGTGAATCTATAAATTAGATTTTTTTTGTGTGTGTGTGTAACACACTAACCCAATAATAAATATTGCTTTAACGTGATAACTGATATAAATAAAATCCCTGGCAGTGAGAAGGTTAATTATATTGCATGGCATTAACAATGTGACAACTGCACATTCTTCTTGCTGCATGCATCCTATGGGAAAAAGCAAGTTCTCAATGTATACTTTAAGGGGTTCTCATTGGGTAAGCTTGGCACGTCATCGGGCCTGTGGTCATCGTGGCCCCGAGGGGTGAGGCCCCCGCTGCGGCAGGCGTCCCTTATTTTTCAGTATTGAAGGTGGCAACCCTATGTGGGGCAGACAGGTGGGTCTGCCCTTAGGGGGATAGGAAGGTCTGATCTGCCTGAGAATGGAGGAGGGTGATTTGTTGTAATACATTGGTTATTCTGATTCAGTATAAGGAAGCTGACTCACTAACAAACGTGAAAGGATAAATCTAATTTAAATAGAGCTGGGATTTGTGCTTATGCTCTTGACAAATGATTATTTTCCTACAGCCAAAATGTGGATAAATACTGGTCACTGGGGATTTGTGGACGTAAACATCTGCTTGTAATAGACTCTGGGCTAGCATGAGCTTGCAGGAAAATGGGAGCACCGTTAACTCTTACAGCACCTTTTAACGCTTGACCTGATCAGCCGCACTTTAAATACAACTTTCATGAACTGAATCAAGAATGCGATTAAAAAATAAAAAAGATTTCTAAATTACTTTTGTTATCAAATCTACTTTGTTTTCTTGTTGTACCAATGTTTGCTATTATGTTTGTAAAAAATCTTACAGATATAGTGCTCAATATGTACACGCGGATGAGCATACCTCAGTATGCTCTCATGAGCAAGAGCTACGATTCAACCAAGGATTATCAAAAGCAACAATAGACATGAATTTGATTATTTTTTTTTAAATCTAGCTTTATTAAAAATGATAGCAGAACGAACAGTACAAACATATATATTGCATACTCTATTTAAATTATTAAAGTTTACTTTGGACTTGAATGTCCCTTTAACAGAACGTTCCACCTCTATGACAGATCTGCTTCCCCTACCACCATCACTCTTTGTTCTACATCTGCTCAGCTGATTATTGTTTTCTGCTGCACATTCCTTCATGATGTTCCTGTAAGTTCTTTACATATAGATTAGATGGGGGGGGGGGGGGGTGTATATTTAGTGGGCAGGCAGATTTCCTCATGCCATGATCTCTGTGCCTCTAAAGAAAGTCTTTACAAAGATCATTACTCTCAGTAAACTAAGCACAGCAGCAGGCACTGACATGTCTGCGACACCAACAAATATTAGCTTTTGGACTCTGTACAGACAAAGAGTAGATCTGTGCCCTCTCTAAGCACAAAGTGCTCCCTTACCCCCCAGTTCACAGTGTACCAATCACAGTTGCCAATCACACAGCACTCCCTTACCCCCAATTCAGAGTGTACCCCCTCTCTAAGCACACAGCAGCTTCTTTCCCACCAAGTTCACAGTGTCCCCCCTCTCTAAGCACACAGCATTCCCTTTCCCCCCAAGTTCAGTATACCCCACACCAAGCCCACAGCACTCCCTTACCTCTCATTTTAATGGTGTACCCCCACTCCAAGCTCGCAGCACTCCGTTACCCCCATTTTAATAGTGTACCCCATACTGCAAGCACACAGTACTCTCTAACACTCCTAGTTCAGTGTACCGCCTCACCAATAACACAGCACTCCCTTACCCCCAATTCACAGTGTACCCCCAATCACACAGCACTTCCTTGCCCCCAAATCACAGTGTAATCCCTCTTCAAACACAGAGCACTCACTTACCCCCCATTTTAATGGTGTACCCCCTGCTCCAAGCACACAGTACTCTCTAACACCCCTAGTTCAGTGTACCCCCTCACCAATAACACAGCACTCCCTTACCCCCAATTCACAGTGTAACTCCTCTTCATACACACAGCACTCACTTATCCCCCATTTTAATGGTGTACCCCCTGCTCCAAGCACACAGTATTCTCTAACACCCCTAGTTCAGTGTACCCCCTCTCACACAGCACTCTCTTACCCTACTCCATTCACTCTAACGCAAAGGTAAAACTTTTAACGGACACCGCTTTAAGTTCTCATGATTCAATTAGAGTGTGTGCAATTTAAAAAAGAAATATATATACTTTCCATCTTCCTTCTATTATAGGAAAGCATTCTGAGGTAGGCTCAGGATCATGCATGTGTTTTCAGCATTATCTGTATAACATTGTTACAAACATTGTTGCAAAATGCTGTTGTCATAAATTGTCCAAGAAGTGCATGCTCCTGAGCCTACCTCAGTATGCTGTCATGGGAAGAAAGGTAGTTTTTGACAACACTGAATTCTAAAATTCTAGCTGAATCATGACAGTTTAATTATGTCTTCTTTGTCTTTTTTTTTTTAAAGGGCCATAATACCCAAATGTTTAAACACTTGAAAGTGATGCAGCATAGCTGTAAAAAGCTGACTAGAAAATATCACCTGAACATCTCTATGTAAAAATGAAAGATATTTTACCTCAAAAGTTCCTCAGTAGCCACCTCCCATTGTAAAGGATTTCTAAGCAGCATTTTAGTGTGTCTGTCCTGGGACAGCTGAAAGGATGAGCCTCATGCACTCTCATATTATTTCACCAATCAGGTAAAGGAAGTTTACTATGAAATCTCATGAGAGTTAAGTCAAATCTCATGAGATCACAGTAAGAGTTCATGACCTCAGCACTGCTTATGCTGATTGGCTGCTGTTCATTTCTTCATTTTTTTTTTTTTTAACTGCAGCTGGGAGCAGCTGAGTATAACTTTTTACACAGAACTTACTCTGCTGAGCTGAGGAGATTGTGAGGTAAAATATCTTCCTTTTTTACATAGAGATGCTCAGGTGATATTTTCCTGTCAGCTTTTTACAGTTATACTGCATCAGTTTCAAGTGATTTAGCATGAGTATTATGTCCCTTTAACAATTCCATTTCCCACTACAGAATTCATTGCAAATGTAGTGCAAAGTGCTGTCTCAATTTGCCGCTTGCCAGTTATAACTGTGATTAGTATTTGTTTGTATTTAAAGGGACATGAAACCCAAATGTTTTCTTTCATGATTCAGACAGAGCAGGCAACTTTAACCAACTTACTATTATCACATTGTATTTCTTCTCTCTGTATTTTTTGTTGAAAAGCATAGAATATACCGTGGGAACAAAGCTAGTTTGATAATAGAAATAAATTGGAAACATTTTTTTTTTTTAATTGTATGTTCTGTTAAATTTACAAAATCATTTTTTTTTATGCAATTAAAGGAACATTATAGTGGAAGATTTCTAATTTGTTAGAGAATAAAATGTTTGCCTTACTTGCTGTGGAACACTTTGTGCTTAACCCTTGCAGACTGGGTTCACCATTCAGGCACAGACTGTATCCAGAACTGAAAAGATTTCACATACACTGGGAATAAACTACAATTCCCAAAGTGTCTTGTGGTACAAAAAAATGGGAGCGGTGGAACAAAACTGCTAATATTTAAAGGGACATGAAACCCACATTTTTTATTTCATGATTTAGAAAGAGCATACAATTATAAACAACTTTCTAATTTACTTCCTTTATCTATTTTGCTTCATTCTCTTGATATTCTTTGCTGAAAAGCATATCTAGATATGCTAAGTAGCTGCTGATTGGTAGCTGCACAGAGATGCCTCCTGTGATTGGTTCACCGTGTGCATTGCTATTTCTTCATTAAAGTATATCTAAAGAATGAAGCAAATTAGGTAATAGAAGCAAATTGGAATGTTGTTTTAAATTATATTCTTCACCCTAATCCTGAAAGAAAATGTTTGGGTATAGTGTCCCTTTAATATTAAACATATTTGCACCCCACAGTGATATTTATTTTTAAAAAACAAAACTTTATTGCTCAAAAAACAAACAAACATTTGTCGTTATTATAAAGTAAAATGAGTTTGCTATAATAGTCAATGTCATGTTTATGCACATTCTAGGTAATAAATAATTCCTTTACTTATTTTTGTTGCTACCCCGTTAGCTGGAAGGCTATTCCATGCATCATTCACACTTTTTTTTTTAAATAAATGTTTGCACAGACCGCCGCCCACAATCAAAATATTGTCTAATGTGCTGTTTTTTTGTTTTTTCTATTAACTGATTTTCTCTTTTTTTTTTTGTGAGCTACCAAAACCAGAGTATGTTGTAGTATGACAGCGCCCCTAAATAAACATAGGCCGTACTACTCTGTGAAAAAATAAATATATTAAGTTTACAGCTGTGGAGACTCCCTATTTAAGTGGCCACTTTAGAGAAGTGCACGTGGTTTTTGTGTTTCCTAAACATTTGTAAAATGTACTGCTGTCCAAACATTGCGTCGTCTAAGATAAATCAAAATAAAACTTCCTATTTCAGACCTGGCAATGAATCCAAAGCTTGCGTATGACAGGTTTATGAAGTGTCTGTGCTGTTTGTTGTTTTGCTGGACAGTAGAGCTGGATGGTCAGGAAGTGGACAATGACAGAGGTGTCTGGCTATCATCAGAGAGGAATGCTATGTCTGACCTAGTGTGTCCCCACCGTACGTAAACGTTCAGGCTGATGGCCTGGGATGGGTTTCAGTGAAATAATAGCATAAGTATTTGACATACTGACAAAAGAATTTCCAGAGATACTTTATTAATGACATCAAATAAAAAGGGTTTATATATATGAACTATGCAATCGAAAAAGAGAATACAAATTCACAATAATTTGTATTCATATGAAACCTACATGGTCCTCAGATCAGTCTCACCCGGGGCTTTTCAGCTTAGCATATAAAGTAACCAATTAACAGTCTATCAATTAATAACGAACATAACTTTTGTGCTAGTGACAACCTATGTCTTTCTTCCATAGATAAAATTTTCCGGGCCTGCCCAAACAGATAAGATCCTAATTTCCTCTTCGGAAAAGACCCACGGTCCTCCTGATGATAACACCTGTCCTCACCAGGTCAGGCCAGTCTTTCTTCTTCAATAAACAACCACTTGTCCTTCACAGATCAGACCTAAGAAACTCTTCAGATCACACCTACATTTCTTCCCTCTAAACACATTCACACCTTTCCTTCTCAAATCAGTCCCAAACTATCCTACCTAGACTACACATACCCATATACTCCCAAAATCAGACCCATTGGTATCCTTCAGATTAAATCCCCTGTCCTATCTTAGGTCAAACCAAAATGCTGTGCCCCAAATTAGACCTTCTCAGATCTTATCAGCCTTTCCTTTCCAGAAAAGACCTACATGTCCACTAAACTCAGACCTGCACATGCTTCTTAATGCTTACACACATCTCTCCAAAATTAAAGGGACACTCAAGTCAAAAATTAAACTTTCATGATTCAGAAAGATTTTAAGAGTTTTTAAAATTTACTTCCATTATCAAATTTTGCCCATTCTTTTTATACACACAGTTTTTGAGGCACCAGCTGCCACTGAGCATGTGCACAAGCTCACGGTGTATACTAGTCTGTAATTGTCACATGGTACAAAGGGCTGGCAAATGGGAGAAAACATAAATTTGCCAGAAACAAACTACTGCTTTTGTGAAATTCTTACTGAGTGTTATTGCATTGTCTTTCTATTATGCATTAATTATGCAATTCTCCTGTATTTAGTTGTTCTTTAAACATTTTTTCCATAAAGAAGACTTCCCATTTCTCCTAAATTAAAGGGACAGTCTACACCAGAATTTTTATTGTTTTAAAAGATAGATAATCCCTTTATTACCCATTCCCCAGTTTTGCATAACCAACACAGTTATAATAATATACTTTTAACCTCTGTGATTATCTTGTATCTAAGCCTCTGCAAACTGCCCCTTTTTTCAGTTCTTTTGACAGACTTGCAGTCTAGCCAATCAGTGCCTGCTCCCAGATAACTTCTCGTGCACGAGCACAGTGTTATCTATATGAAATACGTGAACTAACACCCTCTAGTGGTGAAAAACTGTTAAAATGCAATCTGAAAGAGGTGGGCTTCAAGGTCTACGAAATTAGCATATGAACCTCCTAGGTTAAGCTTTCAACTAAGAATACCAAGAGATCAAAGCAAAATTGATAAAAGTAAATTGGAAAATTGTTTAAAATTACATGCTCTATCTGAATCATAAAAGTTTATTTTGGCCTAGACTGTCCCTTTAAATCTTATCTCCCCAGATCCATCTTTTCCAGAATAAACATTATTGCCCCGGCAGATCATAACTAGCGATCACCCTAAGATTAAACATGGTTGTTCTCGAATCAGACCTGCTTGTTTTCACTATATATGACCCACATCGATGCTTCATCCTTCACTAACAAGATTTGCTGTTGTACTGGGAGGCTGATCTCTCTATCTACTTTTCTATTCAGCATTATTTTGCCCTCAGAACCTGCAGTGTTAGATGTTCTTCGCTGTGTTTTCATAGGAAGATGACACAGATGCAGAGGCCCCCAAAAGCATCCTGTGAATATCCAAATATAAGAATCAGGAAGCCTGGCATCCGGCGATTCTAACTTCTAACCCCCAGCTTTATTTGGGCTGGATTGTATAGTGTTCTGGAAGCTTATTATTCATAACAGAAACGTCTATTGTAGTCAATGTAGAGTACAGTAAACTTTAGTGCCAACATTTACACAATGGATCTAAATAATAATGAAGAAAAAAATGGGAGTCATATTATATATATGTATTATATATGTATATATTTTTATTTATATACTGTATATATATATATATATATATATATATATATATATATATATATATATATATATATATATAAAATGTTATTTTATGTTTTTTTGCTTTGATGAGATAAGATAAAGCAAGTGTTCTTTAGAAACAGAAGCTTCTAACAATGAAATTCAGAAACGCCACATATTTGTGAAGCATATCGCCTTTCAGTTCTTATGCATACGCTTCATGTTTTTTCAAAATGAACTGCAAAAGGAGTCCTGTAATTCACAAAAAGGGTTGCCTATTGCACATTAATAGAAATATCAAGATATAGTACACCTGAAAATCAACACATGGTCGTCATCTGCAATGAAGGGGTATGTGCGCACCTACAGGGGCTGGGTCTTATACAAAAGTTTTCCGAAAAACAACAACAACAACAACACACACATATATATATATATATATATATATATATATATATATATATATATAGTATATATATAGTATATATATATATATATATATATATAAAAATAAATAACTATGAAGACCAAGAGCAGACCCTACTGAGACCAAGAGCAAACCATACTGACACCAATAGCAGACTCTACTTAGACCAAGAAGAGACCCTACCAACACCAAGAGTAGACTCTACTGAGACCTAGAACAGACCCTACCAACACCAAGAGCAGACTCTACTGAGACCAAGAGCAGACCCTACCAACACCAAGAGCAGCCTCTACTGAAACCAAGAACAGACCCTACCAACACCAAGAGCAGACCCTATTGACACCAAGAGTAGCCTCTACCGAGACCAAGAACAGACCGTACTAACACTGAGTAGACTCTACCAAGACCAAGAACAGACAGTACCAACACCAAGAGCAGACTCTTTTGAGACCTAGAACAGACCCTACCAACACCAAGAGCAGACTCTACCGAGACCTAGAACAGACCCTACCAACACAAAGAGCAGACTCTACCGAGACCAAGAACAGACCATACCAACACCAAGAGTAGACTCTACCAAGACCAAGAACAGACAGTACCAACACCAAGAGCAGACTCTTTTGAGACCTAGAACAGACCCTACCAACACCAAGAGCAGACTCTACTGAGACCTAGAACAGACCCTACCAACACCAAGAGCAGACTCTACCGAGACCAAGAACAGACCATACCAACACCAAGAGCAAACTCTACCGAGACCAAGAACAGACCATACCAACACCAAGAGCAGACTCTACCGAGACCAAGAACAGACCATACCAACACCAAGAGCAGAATCTACCGAGACCTAGGACAGACCCTACTCACATAAAGAGTGAAGTGACAAACTAATGATTCAATTCTCTAAAAATGTGTCAGTGCTATGAGATCCTTCATGGGATTCTCTAAAATCGATTCAAAGTGTTCATTCTTATTTATATTAATACTAGGCGATAACCCTGCCCCAAAAGCACAAATTACACAAAATACAAAATGTAAAATAACAGAAAAAAATAAACAAAGCTATCCAAAATATTTAAACCTAAACTAATACCCCTATAAAAAAATCCCCCCAAAATACCCCCCCCCCTAATTTAATACTAAACTACCAATAGCCCTTAAAGGGACAGTCTACACCAGAATTGTTATTGTTTAAAAGATAGATAATCCCTTTATTACCCATTCCCTAGTTTTGAATAACCAACACAGTTAAATACAATTTTTACCTCTGTGATTACCTTGTATCTAAGCCTCTGCAAACTGCCCCTTATTTCAGTTTTTTGACAGACATCCATTTTAGCCAATCAGAGCTGGCTCCCTGGAACTCCACGTGCGTACGCACAGTGTTATCTATATGACACACATGAACTAAAACCCTCTAGTGGTGAAAAACTGTCAAAATGCCCTGAGAGAAGAGGCTGCCTTCAAGGGCTTAGACATTAGCATATGAACCTCCTAGGTTTAGCTTTCAACTAAGAATACAAAAAGAACAAAGCTAAATTGGTGATAAAAGTAAATTGGAAAATTGTTTAAAAAAACATTCTCTATCTGAATCATGAAAGTTTATTTTGGACTAGACTGTCCCTTTAAAGGGGCTTTTGTAGGGAATTGCCCTAAGTTAAACAGCTCTTTTACCTAAACAAATTAACAATTACCCCCTAACAGTAAAACCCCCCACCCACCAGATCCCCCAAAATAAAAAAAACTAACACTAAAGGGGCATTTGTGTGGGCATTGCCCTTAAAGGGCATTCTAGTCTTCCCCGATGCGTGGATCCTCAATGGAGGCGGTCCTTGGAGAGGGTCCTCAGAGGCGGCGGCGGCGGCGTGGAGGCTCCTCTTCATCCGATGTCCATCATACACTGAAGATTGAATGCAAGGTACCGCATTCAATTTGGGGCACCTTGCATTCCCATTGGCTGAAATTTTTAAATCAGCCAATAGGATTAGAGCTACTGAAATCCTATTGGCTGTTCAAATCAGCCAATAAGATTTCAGTAACTCTCATCCTATTGGCTGATTTCAAAATTTCAGCCAATAGGAATGCAAGGTACCCCAATAAATATGAGTGTACCTTGCATTCAATCTTCAGTGTGCGACGGACGATGGCATGAAGAGGAGCCTCCACGCCACTGAGGACCGCTGTCGCTGAAGACTGCCGCTCAGGGCCGCTGTTGAGAACCGCCGCTGAGGATCCGTGCACTGGGGATGCCTGCTCTGCACCGCCTTCGCTCCGGATGAAGATAGAAGATAATCGAGCCGTCTGGAAGAAGACCTCCGCCGGACTTCAGGAACAGCGAGTACCTATTTGGGGCTTAGTTTTAGGATTTTTTTTTTATTTTATTTTTTTTAAGATTAGGGATTTAATCGGCTGTAAAAGAGCTGAATGCCCTTTAAGGGCAATGCCCATACAAATGCCCCTTAAGGGGCAATGGGTAGTTGGGGCTTTTTTAGTGTTAGGTTTTTTTATTTTGGGGGGTTTGGTGGGTGGGGGTTTTTTACTGTTAAGGGGGACTTTTTTTTAAACGTAAAAGAGATGTTTAACTTAAGGCCCTTTTGTAATTTTTTTTTTTTTATTTTTGTTATTTTTTCTGTAATTTTAGAGTTTTTTATTTTTGGTAATTTTAGATTATTTTTTTGTAATTTAATATTAGGTTTTATTTAAGTGTAACTTAGTATTGGGCTTAATTTAGGGGGTGTTAGGTTAGGGGGCTTAGTAATTAAATTAGTTATTTGCGTTGTGGGGGATTGGCGGTTTAGGAGTTAATGGGTTAATTAGGTTTATTGCAATGTGGGGGTTTGGCAGTTTAGGGGTTAATCAGGTTTATTGCAATGTGGAGGTTTGGCGGTTTAGGAGTTATTAGGTTAATTAGGATTATTGCAATGTGGGGGTTTGTTGGTTTGGTGGTTAATATGTTAATTAGGTTTATTGAGATGTGGGGGGTTGGCAGTTTAGGGGTTAATATTTTATGTTATTTGCAGATTAGGAGTTAATTACTTTATTATTTTGCGATGTTGGCGGTTTCGGTGTTTGTTAATACTTTGTGCGGGAGGTTAGTTTTTTTGTTATACTTTGTGAGGGCGGTTAGTTTTTTTTTTTATTTCTTGTAGGCAGTTACATTTTTTTGGTTGCTTCGTGCGGGCGGTTGCATGTTTTTTTTTTAAGGCTTCGTTTGCCTATGCTGCATCCCGGTGGTTTACGAAAATGGCAGGGTGGTGAAAGAATCCACCTGCGCAGCTAACATTCGTTTGAGGATGAGTGTGCAACTTTTGTTACAACCCTGGGACTATACATTGTATTAGGAACTATTAGTTTCTCTCTTTGAAACATATATATACTGTGTATATATATATATATATATATATCATATATAATAAAAGGCCAAGTGTTTTTGTCCGGAGCTATCATTCGCAGTAGAGACAGCACGAGGACAAACACACATGGCCTTTGAGTCCCTAGCTGATCTGCGGCAGAAGTGGGCATGGCCGTGCGTGACCGGGCACGGTCGCGTGATAGAGGGGAGAGACTCAGATAGAGAGGGGAGAGAGATAGAGAGGAGGAGAGAGAGGGAGTGAAAGAGAGGGGGGAGAGAGGGGGGGGAAAGAGAGAGAGGGGGGAGAGAGAGAGAGAGAGAGAGAGAGGGGGGAGAGCAAGGGAGAGGAGAGAGAGAGAGAGAGAGAGAGGGGGGGGGGGGCAGAGAGAGAGGGGGGAAGAGAGAGAGAAGGAGAGCAAAAGAGAGGGGGGAGAGAGAGCGCAAAAGAGAGGGGGGAAGAGAGAGCGCAAAAGAGGTGGGAGAGAGAGAGCGCAAAAGAAAGGGGGGAAGAGCGCAAAAGAGAGGGGAGAGAGCGCAAAAGAGGGGGGAGAGAGAGTGCAAAAGAGAGGGGGAAAGAGCGCAAAAGAGAGTGGTGGAGAGAGAGCGCAAAAGAGAGGGGGGAGAGAGAGCGCAAAAGAGAGGGGGGAGAGAGAGCGCAAAAGAGAGGGGGGAGAGAGCACAAAAGAGAGGTTGAGAGAGAGATTGCAAAAGAGAGGGGGAGAGAGAGCGCAAAAGAGAGGGGAGAGAGAGAGAGGAGAGAGTGCAAAGAGATGGGGGAGAGAGCACAAAAGATATGGGGAGAGAGAGAGCGCAAAGAGAGGGGGAGAGAGAGAGCGCAAAGAGAGGGGGAGAGAGAGAGTGCAAAAGAGAGGGGGAGAGCGCAAAAGAGAGGGGGGAGAGAGAGAGCGCAAAAGAGAGGGGGGAGAGAGAGAGCGCAAAAGAGAGGGGGAGAGAGAGAGCTCAAAAGAGAGGGGAGAGAGAGAGAGCTCAAAAGAGAGGGGGGAGAGAGAGAGCTCAAAAGAGAGGGGGGATAGAGCGCAAAAGAGAGGGGGGAGAGAGAAAGCTCAAAAGAGAGGGGGAGAGACAGAGCAAAAGAGAGGGGGGAGAGAGAGAGAGCAAAAGAGAGGGGGAGGGAGAGAGCACAAGGAGTGGGACCACTGGCTGCAAAAACTGGCCCTTGTGAACAGGCTTTAGGACTAGTGTATATATATATATATATATATATATATATTTATAAATACATATAACATATTCCCTTATGTGAAGAACATTGGAATGTGAAAAATTTACAGTTAAACACTTTATTAAAAATTTATATTGCATAAATATGCTTTTTCATGTTTTCAGCTACATGACTACAAAGGGCTCCAATGCACTTATATATATATATATGTCTATATATGTGTATATATTTCTGTAAATAGATAAATACATATGTACACACAAATAAACACATATATATATATATATATATATATATATATATATATATATATATATATATATATATATATATATATATATATATATATTTATCTCAATGTTAAGAACCTTTGCCTCCTTTTGTTCCTAACACCTGAGATCTCATATCTTTGAGCCCTATAACTTTTTATGCAATATCTTTTTTTTAATAATTAATAATTAATAATTAGATGGTGTTGTTATTAATGTGTAACTATACTTTGTAATGTATTTTTAATGTGTTTTGTGCCACTTTTTAGTCGAGCAAAAAAGAGGTCCGAGGTTGCGCTATTCCAACGCGTGTTAAATTCAACTGCGCTCCAGCCAATGTGTTTATTTTCAACTTGTAATACACACGTGTCGGAAGTAAAAAGAGCCGCGATAAACCCCTTATTGCTTGCGCTCAACAGTGCGCCACTCTTAATCTAGCCCTATTTGAGGAAGGCACAATTTAGGCTCAGTACTTTTGCGTCATGCCCTATTTATCAGTGTGACCAGACCATTAACCCTTTATAATCCTAAGCAGCTCACGCAACATTACCAGACCCCTGCAGCTGCATAACGTTTACGCTTTAGTCCTTATTTATTGGCTCCTGATATAGGCAGGGAGGGAAACACCTAACCCCAAGAGCCCTCCCCTGGAACATTTAGTCACTGGGTGGGTAAACACAGACAGCTTTTTTTTTCCCTGTTACATTGATTTGCTTGGAACAGCTGAGCATGGCAGCGTGTGACTGGCTGTGATTAGTAGCAGAAATGCACAGCCCACAGCAACAATATATCTGTGCAACCACATCTATTAAGACATTCTGGTACTTGCTTAGGGCTAGAATACAAGTGGAGCGCTCGTTTATCGTGTGCCCGTAAACGGGCAAATTTGCCTGTTTACAGGCGCATGATAAATAACCAGCCATTACAAGTGACTGGTTAATGCTACTGCGAGCTCGCAGTAGAAATTATTGCTCCGAAAATTAACCAGAGATCAGATCTCTGATTAATTTTCAAAATGTGCCCCTATTGCCCCCTAAATTAAAGGGACAGTCTACTCCAGAATTGTTATTTTTTTTAAAGATAGATAATCCCTTTATTAGCTCTACAAATACCTGATAATAATTATCTATTCCCCAGTTTTGCATAACCAATACAGTTATATTAATATACTTTTTACCTCTGTAATTAACTTGTATCTAAGCCTCTGCAGACTGCCCCCTTATTTCAGTTCTTTTGACAGACTTGCATTTAGCCAATCAGTGCCCTCTCATTTGTAACTTTACGGGCATGGTCACATGAAACACATGAAATAAGGCCCTCTAGCTATGAAAAACTGCCAAATGCATTGAAATAAGGGGCGGCCATCAAGGGCTTAGAAATTAGCATATGAGCCTACCTAGGTTTAGCTTTTAACAAAGAACACCAAAAGAACAAAGCAAATTTGATGATAAAAGTGAATTGGAAAGTTGTTTTAAATTGTATTCCCTATCCGAATCATGAAAATTTAATTTTGACTAGACTGTCACTTTAAGCATAGTGTGGGTTTTTAAAATAAATAAAAAAAATCAGCATTTTTATTTTTAAGGCTTAAAAAAAGCGCCACTGAAAAGTGCCTTTACATTTGCGGTCTACGGGGACTGCGTGTTCCCTGTAAATATATATATATGTATATGCTTATATAAATATATATTTATGTGTTAATATGTCATTTTTTAATTACAAGGTTATTACATTGCTGTAAAATGCCACTTTGTTCCGCCCTCTGCTGTAAAGAAAAAAAGGAACAAAGCCGCTAAAATAGCAACAGGATTGTAATATAACCTACTGACTGTTATCTAAAAATGATTCATTGAAAAATTATTCATTAAATATTATTGATATTGTCTGGATTTCTGAATAATTCAGGATTTTGGAATTCCAGGCGAGGGGGTTTGTTTGTACCTGTCGATAAAAGGCTTTCTGTTCCTTTTTTTGTTTTTGAGACATAGTGAAACGTTTTCTCAGCAATAAAAAAAGAAGCTGTGAATCTATTTGTTGATGAGGTTGCCCCATTAGCAATGGGATGTGAGCCAAAAATACATTTAAAAAAATAATGTACACAAGGTTTAGCGCATTCCGCTCAGCGTGAATGTTCTTCACAAAATTAAACAAGTTACTGGTGTCTTCGAGTTGTTTATTTAAGTACAGAAAATGAACCAGATTGGGACTGAAGCTGATCGGAGCTAATTACTCTTTTCTAGTAAGAAAAATGAGAAGAATGTTAATTGACTCGATATAAATAAAGTTGCAGGAAGCGTGTGAAAGTAACGACGACATCAGGAAATGTTCTGAGCGGACCTCAACTGCTCTGCTATTTAAAGGGACACTAAAAAGATAATTAGACATTCATGCTTTAGACAGAGCATACCATTTTAAACAACTTTGCAATTTACTTTTATTATTTAATGTGCTTCCTTCTCTTCTTACCCTTTGTTGAAAGGTTTATCTAGGAAAGCTCAGGAGCAGCAAAGAACCAAGGTTCTAGCTGCTGATTGGTGGCTGCATATATATATACCGATTGTCATTGGCTCACCTTTTATGCTCTGGAGCTGACTTTAACTATGTGTTTAATTTGCTTCGTTCCCATGATATTCTGTGCTGAAGAGATACCTAGGTAGGCATCTGGATCACTATTTGGCAGGAAATAGTGCTCTTGCAAATGGATAACATTCTTGCAAAACATCCTAAACATACTGTATGTCCCTGCTTTTCAACAAAAGATACCAAGAGAACAAAGAAAAATTGATAATGAAAGTAAATTAGAAAATTGTTCAAAATCACATGTTCTATCTGAACCACGAAAGCACAATGTATGGGTTTCATATCCCTTTAACTGGGTTGAGCACCTGCCCCAAGCAGTGTGATACGTTTGTTCATACACGATCATTGCAAATATACATAACGTGCCCAAAGCCTCTTTAGCTCCAGTGCACCATTGTTAAAGGGACATTAATATCAAAATTAAACTTTCATGATTCCAACAAAACGTGGAGTTTACTTGTATTAAATTGGCTTTGTTATTTTGGTATCCTTTGTTGAAGAGTAAATCTAATAGGTGTATAGGTCAGTCTATGGCAGCAGTGTGTTTGTAGCAATGTCATACATTGTTGCCACCATAGAATGCTGCCTATGGTTTACTCTTCAACAAAGGATAATAAAAGTAAAGAGAAAACTTGTAAAACAGTGTAAAACTGTATGCTGTGTCTGAATCATAAACATTTACTTTTGGCTTTTCTGTCCCCTTTAACCCTTAAAAGGACAGTAAAGAAAAATGAAACTGTCATGATTCATATAGAGAATGTAATTTTGAAGAACTTCCCAATTTGCTTCTATTATCTAATTTGCTTCATTCTCTTGGTATCATTTGTTGAAATGCATACCTAGGTATGCTCAGCTGCTGAATGGTGGCAGCACGTATGTCTCTTGTCATTGGCTCATCCAATGTGCTCAGCTAGCTCCCAGTGGGTTATTGCTGTTGCTTCAACAAAGGACACCAAGAGAATGAAGCCAATTGCATAATAGAAGTAAAAAAGTTGTTTACAATTGTATGTTCTATCTAAATCATAAAGGAAAACAATTTGGGTTCGATGTCCGTTAGTTATCCCCAGCAGGGCTGATCCCTTATACATCTCATAGTGCAGTAAGTACCCTCCCAGGAGAACGGTTTGGAGTCTGGTGGTATTAGTGCTTGTGAGAAGCAACTGTCTGGAGCAAATGGATTTATAATGCAGGTTCCATCCTGATGATTTCAGAAAAAAATGTGTAACACAGTATTCAGATTATGAGGCTGCTCACTGACTTCACATTAGCTTATTGACTTTACCACGGCATGAATAAGGGCCATTTTGTTATTGTAAATGGCAGAAATATAAAACTGATCTGGCATTTAGACACTGTCAATATATGCAGTAGTGCCCTAGCAGGGTCAGGTTCTGGAACTGTTTGTGTCACTGTTATCTCTTAAAGGGACAGTGTACTGTGATTTTTATTCTCCCCTTTAAAGGGATAGAAAAGTCAAAATTAAACATGCATGATAGAGCCATTTTAAGACACTTTTAATTTCACTTCTATTTTCAAATGTGCTTTGTTCTTCCATGTTGAAAAAGAATGCACACATAACCTACATTAGTGGGAGCTAGCTGCTGATTGGTGCCTGTGATTCAGCAAAGGATAACAAGAGAATGAAGCAAATTTGATAATATAAGTAAATTGGAAAGTTGTTTAAAAGTGTATGTTCTATCAAAATCATAAAAGAAAATTTTGTGGTTTCCTGTCCATTTAATGTGTTGCCAATGATCCGATTTACCTGCTGGGATTGTATTAAATTGTTTGCAAATACAAATTGCCTTTATTTTGTCATTTGAAATAGCTGATTTTGCCTGTTGTATCCCCACATAATATACTGAACATGTAATTACTCAATTACTGGTTATAGAATAGATATGTAAACAAGAAGGTTTAGTAGAAATTATCCATCCAGTGGGGGATGGGACAGAGAGGTACCGAAATGTTAATTTTTCATTGTTTTTCTAGGAGCCCAATTCTCAAAAACATGGATAAAAATCATCATCTTATTTTACTGAACATTGTATTATAATAAAGTAACTCTCTCTCCTTTACATACAAGGGACACTCAAGTCAAAATTATACTTTCATGATTCAGATAGAGCACACGGTTTTAAGCAACTTTCCAATTCACTTCCATTATCTAAATGTGCATAATCATTTTATATGCACAGTTTCTGAGGCACCAGTACTACCTACTGAGCATGTGCAAGATTCTCAGGATATACAGTACGTATGTGATTGGCTGATGGCTGTCACATGATGCATTTGGAAGAATGATTTGTCAGAACATTTTTTACTACTCATTTAAAATTCAAACTGATTTTGTAATGTCTCTTTATTGTGCATTTATTGATTAGGTTCTACTACTGTGTTTAGTGGTCATTTAATGAGATACAGAATTTTACCAGACTATTAGGCTTTAGAGAATTGTGGGTCAATTTATTATAGTGCGAGCGGACATGATACGATGTAGCGTATCATGTCCGCTGCACATCGATAAATGCCGACAGCATTACGCTGTTGGCATTTATCATTACACGGTGCAATACCGCCCCCTGCAGATTCGCGCCCAATTGGCCGCTAGCAGGGGGTGTCAATCAACCCGATCGTATTCGATCTGGTTGATTTCTGTTCGCCACAGGTTAAAGAGCTGCGGTCTTTAGATAAGGATGACTGTGTATAAGAAGATACAATAATGAAGTATGTGCCTGCAAACGTTTCAATTAGCAGAGAGCGAGAGAGAGATTTGCTAAAAGTATTTGCAACTGATACTTTATTAATGATTTGCAAAACTACTTTGAAAGTCGGGTTAATATCGTTTTATTTTCCCTTAAAGGGACAGTGTACATCAATTTTCATATAACTGCATGTAATAGACACTGCTATAAATAAGAATATGCACAGATACTGATATAAACATCCAGAATAAAACCTTTTAAAAACGTATTTAGAGGCTGCCAGTTTAGCACTGTTGATGAGGTGAGGCTGAGACACCCAGTGAAAGGGGCTGGGAAAGCAAGGAGAGTAGATCCTCCCCTGCATATGAAAAGACATATAACATAAATAGGAGTCATCAGGAATCTGTATACTTCAGTCTACATCTGACACTGTGGGGCTTGGTTAGGAGTTTGAAAATCAGCACAATGCTATTAAAAAATAAGCAAAACTATACATTGTTACAAAAACACTCCCAGATGGGCTGTATAAACTAATCATCTACAAAACATTTATGCAAAGAAAAATCTAGTGGATAATTAGATCACGCTGCAAATTAGCTTGTGCACTGCTCTAAGCAATCAATTTATTTTTTAAGCACTTTCCATACTTTTTTTTTTTAACATGTTGATGCTCGCTGTAGTGCAATGTTGCAAAAATATTTTACCTTAAATTACTGCGTACTGTCCCTTTCAAGAATACTT
>NC_069510.1:94226263-94293763 GCF_027579735.1 Bombina bombina
GTGTATAAGAGCATGCATTTGTGCTTGTGTGTGTGTGTATAAGAGCATGCATTTGTGCTTGCGTGTGTGTGTATAAGAGCATGCATTTGTGCTTGTGTGTGTGTGTATAAGAGCATGCATTTGTGCTTGTGTGTGTGTGTATAAGAGCATGTATTTGTGCTTGCGTGTGTGTGTATAAGAGCATGCATTTTTGCTTGTGTGTGTGTGCATGTGTGTGTGTGTGTAACAGCATGCCTTTGTGCTTGTGTGTGTGTGTGCATGTGTGTGTCTGTGTGTATAAGAGCATGCCTTTGTGTTTGTGTGTGTGTATAAGAGCATGTCTTTGTGCTTGTGTGTGTGTGTGTGTGTATATAAGAGCATGTCTTTGTGCTTGTGTGTGTGTGTGTGTGTGTGTATAAGAGCATGTCTTTGTGCTTGTGTGTGTGTGTGTATAAGAGCATGTCTTTGTGCTTGTATGTGTGTGTGTATACGAGCATGCCTTTGTGCTTGTGTGTGTGTATAAGAGCATGCCTTTGTGCTTGTGTGTGTGTGTATAAGAGCATGCCTTTGTGCTTGTGTGTGTGTGCATGTGTGTGTGTATAAGAGCATGTCTTTGTGCTTGTGTGTGTGTGTATAACAGCATGCTTTTGTGCTTGTGTGTGTGTGTGTGTGTGTATAAGAACATGCCTTTGTGCTTGTGTGTGTGTGTATAAGAGCATGCCTTTGTGCTTGTTTGTGTGTGTATAAGAGCATGCCTTTGTGCTTGTGTGTGTGTGTATAAGAGCATGCCTTTGTGCTTGTGTGTGTGTGCGTGCATGTGTGCTTGAGTGTGTGTATAATAGCATGCCTTTGTGCTTTTGTGTGTGTGTGCGTGTGTGTGTGTATAAGAGCATGCCTTTGTGCTTGTGTGTGTGTGCATGTGTGTGCGTGCACATGAGCATGTGCATGTGTGTGTGTATTAGAGCATGCATTTGTGTGTGTGTGTGTGTGTGTAAGAGCATATCTTTGTTCTTGTGTGTGTGTGTAAGAGCACGCCTTTGTGCTTGTGTGTGTCTGTCTGCATGTGTGTGTATGCGTGTAAGAGCATGCATTTGTGCTTGTGTGTGTGTGTGCATGTGTGTGTGTGTGTGTGCGTGTAAGAGCATGCATTTGTGCTTATGTGCTTGTGTGTGTAAGAGCATGCCTTTGTGCTTGTGTGTGTGTATAAGAGCATGCATTTGTGCTTGCGTGTGTGTGTATAAGAGCATGCATTTGTGCTTGTGTGTGTGTGTGTATAAGAGCATGCATTTGTGCTTGTGTGTGTGTGTGTGTGTGTGTATAAGAGCATGCCTTTGTACTTGTGTGTGTGTGTATAAGAGCATGCATTTGTGCTTGCGTGTGTGTGTATAAGAGCATGCCTTTGTGCTTGTGTGTGTGTGCTTGCGTGTGTGTGTATAAGAGCATGCATTTGTGCTTGTGTGTGTGTGCATGTGTGTGTGTATAAGAGCATGCCTTTGTGCTTGTGTGTGTGTGTATAAGAGCATGCATTTGTGCTTGCGTGTGTGTGTATAAGAGCATGCGTTTGTGCTTGTGTGTGTGTAAGAGCATGCATTTGTGCTTGTGTGTGTGTAAGAGCATGTCTTTGTGCTTGTGTGTGTGTGTGTATAAGAGCATGTATTTGTGCTTGTGTGTGTGTAAGAGCATGTCTTTGTTCTTGTGTGTGTATAAGAGCATGCCTTTCTGTGTGTGTGTGCATGTGTGTGTGTATAAGAGTATGCCTTTGTGCTTGTGTGTGTGTGTGCATGTGTGTGTGTATAAGAGCATGCCTTTGTGCTTGTGTGTGTGCGTGTGTGTATAAGAGCATGTCTCTGTGTTTCTGTGTGTGTATAAGAGCATGCCCTTGTGCTTGTGTGTGTGCATGTGTGTGTGTATATAAGAGCATGCCCTTGTGCTTGTGTGTGTGTGTGCATGTGTGTGTGTATAAGAGCATACCTTTGTGCTTGTGTGTGTGTGTATAAGAGCATGCCTTTGTGCTTGTGTGTGTGTGCATGTGTGTGTATAAGAGTATGGCTTTGTGCTTGTGTGTGTGTATGTGTGTGTGTATATAAGAGCATGCCCTTGTGCTTGTGTGTGTGTGTGTGTATAAGAGCATACCTTTGTGCTTGTGTGTGTGTGTATAAGAGCATGCCTTTGATTAGACAGGCGGGGGGTAAACGGCGGGCCGCGAGTAACTCGCGGCCTAGCATGCGCTGTGTCGCGTCATCGCGCAGCACATCGCAGGTCGCGTGAGTGTCACCCATGGGCATGGCCCTCAGTGGGGCTCCCCCGGGCATTGTTACCAGGGCTTCTGCCAAGAAAGTCCCTAGCTCCACGCTTAGCTTATGTCAAGGGGCCTCAATAAATCCAGAACAGGGCCTAGGAAAGCAGGTTCAGTTTGCTGATGCAGTTTTTGATGAGCATGTGGGAAGTGTGTCTGATAGTGTGATGCCTGCGTGTGGGATATTAGCCCAGGAGGGATTGTTGCCTTTGCTGATAGGCCTTCGTCTTCTCCCCGTGGTACTCCTCTCTCGCATTTTTCTTTTCAGAATATCATGGAACCACAGAACACGTTGGTGCCAATGCAGTCCAGGTGGTCGTGGCGAGGATGAGCAGAACCAGGAGCAACCTTCAACTTCCTCAGATACTTTGCCGGTGCAGCGTCCCCTGGGATCTGGTAAGCCCATTTTGTCTTCTGGCATAGGGGTTTTAGTTCATCCTGTGATAACTCTGGGTCTGAAAGTGATAGATTACTGGGGTTGGAGGCTAAGGGTCAGAAATGTTTTCGGGTGTATGCGTCGTGTTATATAACTAAATTTCCCGATCAGGCATTGGATATCCTGAAATATCAGGATTCCATTGAAACCGTTTTTGAGCGTTACAACGAAGGGGCGTTGCGGGACTATGACGTTGCGTTTCGCAGGAAGAAGGTTGGTAACCCTCTCCTTTCGTTTGGGGATATAGATTCGCGGCTGTGGGCGCAATTGGGGCCTGAAAAGCAGGTTGTACCTGGACAGGCTCCCACTGGACTCTCTGGCACTCGTGCCGCCCAACGTTCTCGACGGTGGCCTATGGGCGTATGCTGGCGATTCCAGGATAAGCTCTGCGCTAGGGGAACAGCGTGCACTTTCCGTCATGCCTGTAAGCACTGCGGGGGTGGCCACTCAGGTTCCGAGTGTACCAAGTCCCAGGATGCAGGTCGGTCCCGGGAGTGGCCGAGTCTCGGTCCCAAGCCTTTCACTTCTGCAAAGGGCGGCCACCCCACTGAGGGTAGCCGTAATTGAGAAATGGCTGCTTCTTTATCCTGATAAAGAGGCCGCCGATTTACTTCGTGACAGTCTCCGATGCGGATTTATTATCCCCGTCGGCTCTGCGGTGGTGGGTTCCTCGGTTCATAGGAACCTGAAGTCCGCATATTAATTTCCCAACGTAGTGAGGGAGAAATTGGAAAAAGAGATAGCGTTGGGTCGCATGGCTGGCCCGTTTGGAGAGATTGCGATTCCGGGGTTGGTTGTCTCTACTTTCGGAGTCGTCCCAAAGAAGGAGCTGGGTAAGTTTCGGCTCATTCAGCATTTGTCCTTTCCAAAAGGTAGAACGGTTAATGATGCCATACCCCCTGAGCTTAGCTCAGTTCATTACCAGTCATTCGATGACACGCTTGCGCTGGTCCGAAGGGCTGGGGTTGGGGCCTGTTTGGCGAAACTGGATGTGGAATCCGCGTTTCGGCTCCTTCCAGTTCACCCCTCCTCCTTTCGGCTTATGGGGTGTTGGTTTGAGGGCAAGTATTTTGTGGATAAATGCTTGCCTATGGGTTGCTCCATTTCCTGTGCCTGTTTTGAAGCTTTCAGTAGCTTCTTGCACTGGTCCATCGCAGCGGTTGCAGGTTTTGATGGCCTGGCACACTATTTGGATGATTTTTTGCTCGTCGGTCGTGCCGGGTCTTCCGAATGCGCTTTCTTGATGAAAGTGACTAGACTTCTGCTGAACACAATGGGAGTTCCTCTGGCGGAGGACAAGACCCAGGGTCCTTGTACGTGCCTCACTTTTCTGGGCATTGAAATTGACTCTGCGGCAAGACAGTGTCGTTTGCCGCAAGATAAAATTGCCCGCATGCTGGGGGCTGTACGGGCCATGAAAGTGGAGCCTTATTGGTCCGTGAAGGACCTTCAGACTTTATTGGGCCTACTTCATTTCGCCGGCAGGATTATTCCTATGAGTAGGATTTTCCTTTGACGGCTCGAATGGCAGTTGTGCGGTGAGCAGTCGCAGACGCGCAAGTTTCGTGTGTCGCCTGAAATGATGGACGACCTGACTGTATGGGAGCATTTTTTAACCCGCCTTAATGGTATTTGCCTGTGGCGAGAGGTTGTTCCTTCCAATGCGGTGATTCAATTGTTTACGGATGCGGCAGGGTTCCATGGGTACGGTGCTTAATTGTCCGGGCAGTGGAGCGCCGGCCTGTGGCCTCGCTTGTGGGTTGACAAGGGGCTGGTTCGAAATCTATGCCTTTTGGAGCTTTTTCCCATCAAAATAGCCCTTGAAGTTTGGGATGACCAGCTTCGGGACCGCAAAGTGATTTTCTGGACAGATAACATGAGCGTTGTTTTTGCAATTAACAAGCTCACGTCCGGATCTCCTCCTGTGGTGCGATACTTACGGCTGTTGGTGTTGAGGTGTCTGCACCTGAATATTGTGTTCCGTGCTAGGCATGTCCCGGATGTCCAGAATAGGATTGCGGATGTGCTTTCCCGCTTTCATTGGGAAGTCTTTTATGCATTAGTTCCTCATGCGGATACTAACGGATCGCTTTGTCCTGATTATTTATGGCAGGTTGTGCTGGATGGGGACCTTTGATCGAGATGATCCGTTCCTCGCTTGCCCCGTCCACCTGGAAAACTTACGTAAAGCATTGGACCAAATGGATTGCTTTCTGTGACACAATGGGCCGACCATCTTGTGATGGCGACCAATGGGGTCTTCTGGAATGGATTACCGAACTCAAAGGTAATGGGGTATTGAAGGGGGCGGTCGGGTCTCGACTGACCGCTGTGTCCTTTTTCTGTAAGCTGTATGGCCTCACTGACTCATCCAGGACCTTCCTGGTTAGGCAGGTGTTGAGGGGTTGGGGATGTATGGTGCCCAGAACAAAGGACGCTAGGGAACCTGTTACTATTGAGCGCTTGATTGCTTTGTGTCAGGTTTTTTTAATTTTTTTTTATTTTATTTTTATTGAGGCGTAAATAACATTTACAAAATAGTCACAGTACACAGATTACAGATTCTACAAACATCAAAGTAATATGACAATTCGTTGCAGACACCTCATTTTTTTGCTATAGATATATAGTGTCCCCTAGACAAACAGGTCCAGGCGTGGGACCAGACACTGTATTGAACCAGTAAGGACATATTGAGAAAGTTAATAATATAAAAAAATGGTTTCAGTGTGCATGAAATTGAGGCAAACTTTGGATTAAGGGCACATTCCCAGCAGATAAAAGAGTAAAAAGGGTGTCAAAGCTACTCTGCAAGTTGAGAATAGTAATGTACCAAAATAGACCTCAGTTGCCACTGTAAACTTAATTAACTATTAACACTGAATCTTTATAAAAACATGAACATCAATAATACTATTATTTTTAATAAACTTCAAAGAATAATTTTCCAGTTTTCGGGCCCAAAGAGCCTTCTCTCATGAATGCAGGGGAAAACTTAGCCATGGCTCTTCGGGCTGAGCAGAGGCTGCTTAACTCTGCCAAAGGAGATGGAGAGGAGAAAGTATTCATCCCTACCCCACCAAGGTGGTGGGGGGGGAGGATAGGCCAGCAACACTATACCCTATTATTGCTGCTAGATACCATAACCAACAAGTGAATAAACTCTAACATTAATGAGAGACAAGCAAAGGAGTTTCAGATATTTCCAGTTCCCAAGAGTCCACATATTGAATGGTATTTTATATGCGCTGCATGTTGATAGTTATGGACAAGTGTATAATTCAATTGTAATTTTATAAATAGGAAGCTAATTAACAGTACTAACTTATTACCTGGGATAGTGCACTGTAATGTGGGTAATGTCCTCTGAGTTTACTATTAGGGACTTAAGATTGGGACAATAACAATATATGGCATATGTACATCAACAGTCATAAGAAGCAATCTACTGTTTAGAACAGAGTAAGCAATAGCAGCTCCCATACTTAAATTCTTGCCCTTCTATTTTTAGACACTAGTGGTTATATTCACCGTAGTGAAAAAGAGTGACTCAGACTAATACACTCATATATGGAGAGAGCTGGCCACACTCTCTATAAGCTAGCTGACAAGAGGGCTGAGTGCAGAAAACCCACTGTGTTTTCATGTAGCAAGGATAGCAGTTAACAATGCTAAATCTCTGAATTGCACTTATAATGGAGAGATCCAATCAACCACAAAGATACAACACACAAACCCATATGTACCCTCTAATGGCATTTATACGTTTATGATTTGCTAAGGGTTTGCTAAAAGAAAAAGTGGAACATTCAGACATCTGTTCACATCACCAAGTCACTCCCATCAGTAAATACACTCAAACTTTAACAGATATTCGTGAGAGGCAACATATGAGTGGGGAAGAAGTAAATAAGTTCTCACAGCAGATAACTTAATAGGGGTAGGAACAGTTAGCAATGTATAGAACAACAGGAGGGTTCAGGTGCAAATCCACACACCCTCAGACGATAGTCATAAATGCAGGATTCTCAGTCATAGCTATAGTAAGATCATTGGAAGAGTCCAGTAAAATGTCTTATCTGTGGGGGCTTCTGCTAATGCAGGTCTGTCCCTATGGAGAAGTCACTGAGTTCATCCGATGCCAGACCAGGGACCACCAGAGGTATGACAGCTCATTTCTGAAGCCCGGTGTATGAACAGATTACACCAGCTTCTCTCACCAACCTGCCTAGACAAATGCACAGTGTCCCACCCCAGTGCCGAATTTTGTTGTGTACTCTCACTGTCCCTCTGTAAACCTGCGGCAATTAGCGGCAGCAAGGAGAAGCGCTCCTGAGAGTGTGCAGACATCATACCACGTTGCGGCGCTTGTTTCTCCATATGGTCCGCCCTGTGGTTCTCAGCTGCATCTGTGCACTCAGCTGGTAGAGGCAAGTAGCTCCCATATGAGAGATCTTCCGCCCTGGGGCTCAATGGTGGCAATAGAGAGAGGAATGCATAGTGTGCTGTAGATGCTCTAGCATTCTGCGGCTCCTGTATTCCATTATGATCTCCCTCAATCTTATTGCTCCGTGTGCGTGCTGATCTGATCGTGCAGAGTAGAGCGTCGAGCCTCCCACATAGCCTCTTCTCATGGTCCTCCAACAATTCTTTTACCGCGTTGCCGGATATTTGTGTATTCATGTTAGTAAGTGCTGTAACACACAGTAGACGATGCAGTATAACAAGACCCAATATTCAATAGGTGCCTTTAATTTCAGAAGTCGTAGTCCTTGCTGAGTAAATTAACAGTCCAAAATGGCGCCTCAGTGCGTGGTAATCAGCTCCGGTTTAACTGCTCACTTCAACATAAATCTGTCAGTATCTCAGACGTTTGTAGCATGCCCGGGGTTCCTCCCTGCAACCTCACCCTTCAATATAGTTATCTTTTTGGTCTCTTATTGTTAATAAGACTTTCTCGGGTGCTGCTTACATGGAGCTCCCAGATCATGCGACCATTTCTGTTGCTGGCCAGCTCCGCCCCCATTTGTGTCAGGTTTTGCCGGCAGTGTGTTTGTCTGCCTACGAGACTACCCTGTTCTCGGCTGCCTTCGGGTTGGCTTTCCACGGGGCTCTCAGGGTGGGGGAATTGGTCCCCTCCTCGAGGAACAAGCCTGGAGGCCTTCAGGCCTCTCATGTCAAGAACGACGAGTCGTCTATTCTTGTATTTCTTCCTAGATCAAAAACCGACCAAGAAGGGAGAGGAGCTTGGATATCTTTGCCAGCCCATGAAGGCTCAGCTTGTTGCCCAGTTAAAATCACCAGAGCCTACTTGGACGTGCGTCCAGAGGGTTCGTCGCAATTCCTTGTTCAAAGAAGTAGCACATGCTGTAAAGAAAAAAAAGATAGCTTATAAAAATTACAGACACACACAAGCAGATGATGATATGAAAATATGGAGACTCCAACAAAAAAAGACTAAGCAGTTAATTAGGAAGGTTAAAGCTGATGCAGAAGAGAAGATAGCACAGTCAGTAAAACATGGGGACAAAACATTCTTTAGATATATCAGTGAAAGAAGAAAAAATAAGGTAGGAATAGTAAAATTGAAATCAGTTGATGGTAGAATAATAGAAGGAGATAAGCAGATTGCAGACTGTCTCAATGATTACTTCTGTTCTGTTTTCACTAAAGATTGTGAAGATACAATGTCTACATTAAGGGATGCTATGCAAAATAGAAACAAGCTTAACAGTAATCTTTTTACAGAGGATGAGGTTTTGTTAGCATTATCAAAAATAAATGTTACAAAGGCAGTGGGTCCTGATAATATTCATCCAAGGGTTTTAAAAGAACTTCGTTCAGTGCTAACTGTCCCATTAACTGATCTGTTTAATCAGTCACTATTAACAGGAGCTGTCCCAGATGATTGGAGAATAGCAAATGTAATACCTCTTCATAAAAAGGGCAGTAGAGAAGAATCTGGCAACTACAGGCCAGTTAGTTTAACTTCAGTAGTAGGGAAATTAATGGAAAGCCTCTTAAAGGAAAGAATTATTACTTACATAAAGACAAACAATTTAGAGGACCAAAATCAGCATGGTTTTACTTCAGGGAGATCATGTCAGACTAATCTAATTGACTTCTTTGATTATGTAACAAAAGTATTAGACAAGGGAGGAGCAGTTGATGTAGCATATCTAGATTTCAGCAAAGCATTTGACACCGTCCCACACAATAAACTTATTCACAAACTATATCTCCTTGGTCTAGATTCAAAAATTGTGAACTGGGTGGAATGCTGGCTTAAGGACAGAAAACAAAGTGTCTTAGTAAATGGAGTTCATTCAGCAGAGGGGGCTGTTACTAGTGGTGTTCCTCAGGGGTCAGTTCTGGGGCCTGTTTTGTTTAACATATTTATCTGCGATATCAGCAAAGGGCTACAGGGGAAAGTATGTCTCTTTGCAGATGATACAAAAATTTGCAACAGAGTGGATGTTCCAGGGGGGGTAGACAAAATGAGAAGTGATATACAACAATTGGAGGATTGGACAAACGACTGGGATCTAAAGTTTAACACAGCAAAGTGTAAAATAATGCATTTAGGGAAGAAAAATCCAAATGTTAATTACAGACTCAATGACACTTTACTGACTGTTACAGACGAGGAACAGGACTTGGGAATTATTATTTCAGATGATTTAAAACTTAGTAAACAATGTAGTAAGGCAGCGAGTAAGGCTAGCAGAATGCTTGGATGTATTGGTAGAGGTATTTGCAGCAGAAATAGTAAGGTTCTTATGCCACTTTATAGATCATTAGTTAGGCCTCATCTTGAGTATTGTGTGCAGTTCTGGAGGCCATATCTTCAGAAGGATATTAACAAACTTGAATCTGTGCAAAGGAGGGCTACCAAAATGGTACATGGTCTAAAAAATAAAACTTATCAGGATAGGCTCAATGACCTAAATATGTATAGCTTAGAGGAGAGAAGGGAAAGAGGTGATATGATAGCAACTTTCAAGTACATTAAAGGGTTTAGTAAAACTGAGGCTGTGGGTATTTTACATAAAATGGAAAATTCAAGAACAAGGGGTCATGAGCTCAAGCTAAAGGGTAGTAGATTCAGGAGTAATTTGAGGAAGCACTTCTTTACAGAAAGAGTGATTGATTTATGGAATAAACTTCCTCAAGAGGTAGTAGCAACAAACACTGTGGGGGACTTTAAAAATGCATGGGACAAGCATAGGGCTATCCTACGAACTAGATAAGTTTATACTGTTAGGTAAGGTGGGGCAGACTTGCTGGGCCTATGGCTCTTATCTGCCGTCAATATCTATGTTTCTATGTTTCTATGTTCACGGGGATGGTTTTCCGTTAACGAGATTCCAATTCCGGAGAGTTTTGGGCTGGGCAGCATCTCGAGTGGGCCTTGACCCAAGGGATATTGCTCCTCATTCGTTCAGGGTTGGAGCGGCTACCACCGCCGCGGGTTTAGGTTGGTCTGTCGACCATATTAGAGAGCTGGGGAGATGGAGGTCTAAGAGGTATTTGTTGTATGTTAGGCCTTTAACTGTGTAAATTATTCTTTTTTTTTGCAATGTTCACCGGTTAACTCTTATTTCTTTTTAGGGCCGTGGAGTGGTCCATTGAGAGTGTGGATCACGGGTCACTCCTACATCCACTGGGCAGAGCTGCGAGCGATCGCAAGACTTGATGGGCATCAGCTGGGGTTCCCCTCGTCTAGAGTCACCATTAGATGGTTGGGGCGTAGGGGTCTGACTTGGCAGGGTCTGCCTGAGTTACTGCATGGGGCATTGCATAGGTGGGAGAAACCCCACATTATGATCATTCACGCCGGGGGGGAATGATATGGGGCTCTTACCGTGCAAGCAGCTTAGTGCAATAATTCAGTCTGATCTGCGCACTTTTCAGACTTGGGTTCCTCATGCGAAACTAGGGTGGTCCAACATAATCCCCAAAATTGAGTGGCGACACATGCAGTCCCACAGGGCAGCCTTTCAGGTCTGAAAGAAGATTAATAGGGAGGTTAGGATCTTCTTAGGCCAGTCAGGAGGTTTTGTTGTGGAACATGGGAACATTACAACGGCTGAGAGGAGCCTCTACAGGAGGGACGGGGTGCACCTCTCTGAGAGGGGCATTGACCTGTTCCTATGTAATTTGAGGCGTTCTATTTTCTTACACCTATAAGTGTGGCAGCAAGAGCTGTGCCTGTTGGGCTGTCTTGTGGCGGTTGGTCTGCACCCCGGTTTGCCATCAGAGGTAGAGTGATGGCTGCGCAGGGGAGGGTGGTCTCTGCAGGCGCGCGCCTGGGGGTCCCTCCCCCATTCTAAAGATGCAGAGAACTCCCTAAGCCTTCTGCGTGCAGCTAAGCTCTGCTTGTGTAGGCATTCACGGGCGCGGCCCTTCTTCCTAGCAGGGGGTTGCTTACTCTCCTAGCTAGATTGCCGCCACATGTTATAGTTGGCCTTGTTGCTTCCAGCCGGTTCTCTTGTTCTACAATAAACGTGACCCACGGGTATTTTCCCACACTCTGTGTTTATTTATTTGAAGTTATAAATAAGTTATTGTTATATAGTTATAGTTGAGTCAGTTCTATGGCTCTTATGTTATTTCAGCAAGCCAGGAGGATAGGGCATTTAATTACTTATGTGTGTGTGTGTATGTGTATAAGAACATGTCTTTGTGCTTGTGTGTGTGTGTGTATAAGAGCATGTCTTTGTGCTTGTGTGTGTGTGCATATAAGAGCATGCCTTTGTGCTTGTGTGTGTGTATAAGAGCATGTCTTTGTGCTTGTGTGTGTGTGCATGTGTGTGTGTGTATAACAGCATGCCTTTGTGCTTGTGTGTGTGTGTGTGTGTGTATAAGAGTATGCCTTTGTGCTTGTGTGTGTGTGCTTGTGTGTGTGTATAAGAGCATGCCTTTGTGATTGTGTGTGTGTGCTTGTGTGTGTGTATAAGAGCATGCCTTTGTGCTTGTGTGTGTGTGCTTGTGTGTGTATAAGAGCATGCCTTTGTCCTTTTGTGTGTGTGTATAAGAGCATGCCTTTGTCCTTTTGTGTGTGTGTGTGTATAAGAGCATGCCTTTGTGCTTGTGTGTGTGTGTATAAGAGCATGCCTGTGTGCTTCTGTGTGTGTATAACAGCCTGCCTTTGTGCATGTGTGTGTATATAAGAGCATGCCTTTGTGCGTGTGTGTGTATAAGAGCATGCCTTTGTGCTTGTGTGTGTATAAGAGCATGCCTTTGTACTTGTGTGTGTGTGTATAAGAGCATGCCTTTGTGCTTGTGTGTGTGTGTATAAGAGCATGCCTTTGTGCTTGTGTGTGTGTGTATATAAGAGCATGCCTTTGTGCTTGTGTGTGTGTGTATATAAGAGCATGCCTTTGTGCTTGTGTGTGTGTATATAAGAGCATGCCTTTGTGCTTGTGTGTGTGTATAAGAGCATGCCTTTGTGCTTGTGTGTGTGTGTATAAGAGCATGCCTTTGTGCTTGTGTGTGTATATAAGAGCATGCCTTTGTGCTTGTGTGTGTGTGTGTGTGTATAAGAGCATGCCTTTGTACTTGTGTGTGTGTGTATAAGAGCATGCCTTTGTGCTTGTGTGTGTATATAAGAGCATGCCTTTGTGCTTGTGTGTGTGTGTGTGTATAAGAGCATGCCTTTGTGCTTGTGTGTGTATATAAGAGCATGCCTTTGTGCTTGTGTGTATGTGTATAAGAGCATGCCTTTGTGCTTGTGTGTGTGTGTATAAGAGCATGCCTTTCTGCTTGTGTGTGTGTGCTTGTGTGTGTCTGTATAAGAGCATGCCTTTGTGCTTGTGTGTGTGTGTATAAGAGCATGCCTGTGTGCTTCTGTGTGTGTATAACAGCCTGCCTTTGTGCGTGTGTGTGTATATAAGAGCATGCCTTTGTGCGTGTGTGTGTATAAGAGCATGCCTTTGTGCTTGTGTGTGTGTGTGTGTGTGTGTATAAGAGCATGCCTTTGTGCTTGTGTGTGTATAAGAGCATGCCTTTGTGCTTGTGTGTGTATAAGAGCATGCCTTTGTACTTGTGTGTGTGTGTATAAGAGCATGCCTTTGTGCTTGTGTGTGTGTGTATAAGAGCATGCCTTTGTGCTTGTGTGTGTGTGTATATAAGAGCATGCCTTTGTGCTTGTGTGTGTGTGTATATAAGAGCATGCCTTTGTGCTTGTGTGTGTGTATATAAGAGCATGCCTTTGAGCTTGTGTGTGTGTGTGTGCTTGTGTGTGTGTATAAGAGCATGCCTTTGTGCTTGTGTGTGTGTGTATAAGAGCATGCCTTTGTGCTTGTGTGTGTATATAAGAGCATGCCTTTGTGCTTGAGTGTGTGTGTGTATAAGAGCATGCCTTTGTACTTGTGTGTGTGTGTATAAGAGCATGCCTTTGTGCTTGTGTGTGTGTGTATAAGAGCATGCCTGTGTGCTTCTGTGTGTGTATAACAGCCTGCCTTTGTGCGTGTGTGTGTATATAAGAGCATGCCTTTGTGCGTGTGTGTGTATAAGAGAATGCCTTTGTGCTTGTGTGTGTGTGTATAAGAGCATGCCTTTGTGCTTGTGTGTGTATAAGAGCATGCCTTTGTACTTGTGTGTGTGTGTGTATAAGAGCATGCCTTTGTGCTTGTGTGTGTGTGTATAAGAGCATGCCTTTGTGCTTGTGTGTGTGTGTATATAAGAGCATGCCTTTGTGCTTGTGTGTGTGTATATAAGAGCATGCCTTTGTGCTTGTGTGTGTGTGTATATAAGAGCATGCCTTTGTGCTTGTGTGTGTGTATATAAGAGCATGCCTTTGTGCTTGTGTGTGTGTATAAGAGCATGCCTTTGTGCTTGTGTGTGTGTGTATAAGAGCATGCCTTTGTGCTTGTGTGTGTATATAAGAGCATGCCTTTGTGCTTGTGTGTGTGTGTGTATAAGAGCATGCCTTTGTACTTGTGTGTGTGTGTATAAGAGCATGCCTTTGTGCTTGTGTGTGTATATAAGAGCATGCCTTTGTGCTTGTGTGTGTGTGTGTATAAGAGCATGCCTTTGTGCTTGTGTGTGTATACAAGAGCATGCCTTTGTGCTTGTGTGTATGTGTGTGTGTGTGTATAAGAGCATGCCTTTGTGCTTGTGTGTGTGTGTGTATAAGAGCATGCCTTTGTGCTTGTGTGTGTATATAAGAGCATGCCTTTGTGCTTGTGTGTGTGTGTATAAGAGCATGCCTTTGTGCTTGTGTGTGTATATAAGAGCATGCCTTTGTGCTTGTGTGTGTATAAGAGCATGCCTTTGTACTTGTGTGTGTGTGTGTGTGTGTGTGTGTGTATAAGAGCATGCCTTTGTGCTTGTGTGTGTGTGTATAAGAGCATGCCTTTGTACTTGTGTGTGTGTGTGTGTGTGTGTATAAGAGCATAACTTTGTGCTTGTGTGTGTGTGTGTGTGTGTGTGTGTATAAGAGCATGCCTTTGTGCTTGTGTGTGTGTGTATAAGAGCATGTCTTTGTGCTTGTGTGTGTGTGTGTGTGTGTGTGTGTATAAGAGCATGCCTTTGTGCTTGTGTGTGTATAAGAGCATGCCTTTGTGCTTGTGTGTGTATAAGAGCATGCCTTTGTGCTTGTGTGTGTGTATATAAGAGCATGCCTTTGTGCTTGTGTGTTTGTGTATAAGAGCATGCCTTTGTGCTTGTGTGTGTGTGCATGTGTGTGTGTGTGTGTGTGTGTAAGAGCATGCCTTTGTGCTTGTGTGTGTGTGTATAAGAGCATGCCTATGTGCTTGTGTGTGTGTGCATGTGTGTGTGTAAGAGCATGCCTTTGTGCTTGTGTGTGTGTGTGTGTGTGTGTATAAGAGCATGCCTGTGTGCTTCTGTGTATGTGTGTGTGTAAGAGCATGCCTTTGTGCTTGTGTGTGTGTGTGTATAAGAGCATGCCTGTGTGCTTCTGTGTATGTGTGTGTGTAAGAGCATGCCTTTGTGCTTGTGTGTGTGTGTGTATAAGAGCATGCCTTTGTGCTTGTGTGTGTATAAGAGCATACCTTTGTGCTTGTGTGTGCATGTGTGTGTGTGTGTATAAGAGCATGCCTTTGTGCTTGTGTGTGTATAAGAGCATGCCTTTGTGCTTGTGTGTGTGTGTGTGTGTGTGTGTGTGTATAAGAGCATGCCTTTGTGCTTGTGTGTGTGTGTGTGTGTATAAGAGCGTGCCTTTGTGCTTGTGTGTGTGTGTGTGTGTGTATAAGAGCATGCCTTTGTGCTTGTGTGTGCGTGTGTGTGTATAAGAGCATGCCTTTGTGCTTGTGTGTGTGTGCGTGTGTATAAGAGCATGCCTTTGTGCTTGTGTGTGTGCATGTGGGTGTGTATAAGAGCATGTATTTGTGCTTGTGTGTGTGTGTGCATGTGTGTGTGTATAAGAGCATGTCTTTGTGCTTGTGTGTGTGTGTGCATGTGTGTGTGTATAAGAACATGTCTTTGTGTTTGTGTGTGTGTGTGCATGTGTGTGTGTATAAGAGCATGTCTTTGTGCTTGTGTGTGTGTGTGCATGTGTGTGTGTATAAGAGCATGTCTTTGTGCTTGTGTGTGTGTGTGCATGTGTGTGTGTATAAGAGCATGCCTTTGTGCTTGCGTGTGTTTGTATAAGAGCATGCCTTTGTGCTTGTGTGTGTGCAGGGCCGCCATCAGGGGGTGACAGGGGTGACTCCTGTCAGGGGTCCAATGGGCCACGGGGGCCCCATGAGGCAAGAACTAACAAAAAAAAAAAATTATGTTGGCAGCCACCAGTGTGTACTATAGCAGAGTGCTAATTGAGCATGGCAAATGTTATTACAAGGAGTAAAGCATTAGCATTTGAGAGGATTTATGACTTGGCACTTTGTTTGTACAGTGTGTGCCTGAGTCAGACGGCAGATCACTTTCATTTGCAGGGGAGGTAGGACTTAGTAAATGTTTTTTATTTCTTTGTGCAATTTTGGATTGTAACTCCAGTGTGGTAGTAATTGTATGGTGGGGCCAGGGGTCCATAAAAACATTTTTTTTAGCAGCAGTGTATTTATGATTATTTGACAATGCTGTAGAAATTCTATAATTAAAACCATTCAGAACCATTCAGAAATGTTTCCTCCTCAATACACAAATGGTTGGTGCCCTTTTGGCAGATATGCATTTTTATTATATATATTTTTTTATTAATTTGTCCACAATTTTTTTATGCTTCATTGCACAATTTCCTTAGTCCCAACCCAGTTAGTATCCATTCCTGTATATAATTTCCTATTTTGTATTTCAGGCCTGTATGATGTTTTTACCATTACAGGCCTATTAGGTCCTTTAGGTATAGTTTAGTTTTAGCATTATTGCTATTATAGCAGAATTGCTCCCTAAGTGCCTTACAAACTGGCCCATTTAGGATTGGGTTACAAGTAGAAGTCCACTAGTATTTACTATATATACGCCAAATAAGAATTGTTCCCAATATTACTTACTCTCTATCCATATACCCTTTGTCACTATTTAGGAACTTATTTATTTATTATATTATACAATATGAATCAGTATAGATCTCCTTATACAGGACATATAGTATTTATTTTGTTACTTCCTGGGTTGGCTGAAATATTAGAATAAATTAAACAACATATAAATTACAATAATTATTTGAGCTGCCCTGTATCCTTACAGAACAACATGTTGTTTTCTACTCTATTTTATTCCTGTGTTTTACAGCAAGCATTATTACCTAAGTTTTTTACTTTTTCCCTTCTTCTTTGTAACTGAAGTACTATATCCTGTACTTAGTTCTTAGGAATATATTATTACTTTCATTACACTTTACTATAAGAAATATCCTGTTATGCCAATTTTTAATCACCATTTAATGCCACATTTAACTAACCCATATCACCATTTAAAAACACATATTTTTAATAAAAGTTTTACACAATTTTAAGCTTGTTATCCTCACCTTATATTTTCACAAGTGACAAATTAGCTTTGCTCACACACTATTGGCTAACACAAGTATTTAACCTGACCACAGGTGAACACCTGTAGATCTCTGATGAAGCGCATGTGAGCATGCGGGAAACGCGTCAGATCTAACCCTGCACACTGTGATTGTGTCTCTTACCTGTCTGCTTAATAAATTATTCACTTTGGAAAGAGTTCTGCAGTTCCTCTTTTTTCTTCTCCCTAATCTTATATATATATATATATATATAACATTCCAGTTTACTGCCCCTTTATTCAAGGACTTTCCAGGTGCAAGGAGGCATTTTATCTAAGATTTTTACATCTGCATAACATGTTATACTCTCAGACTGACGGCTAGATTTGGAGTTCGGCGGTAGATGGGTTGCTAACGCCACGCGTGTTTTATGTCTAACGCACGGCATTGTTTGACTCCGGTATTTAGAGTACAAAAAAGACCATCTAACGATGCTCCTAACGCGTGTATGTCAAACGCGGAATCCTGCCCGCGTTAGACAGTCTCCCATAGAGATCAATGGAAAAGCAAAAAAATAGCTTTTTTCACCTAAAACTCGATCTTGCGAGAATACGCACAGCTCGGTCATATGACGCATACCACATCATGCACAACAATAACACGCCGCAAATGTCACAACAACAATCAATCAACAAAGCACACAAGCATTACACATTCACAAACGGGGGGATTTTTAATAAAATTTAATACGGGGAATACGCATATACTTTAAGATGCGGAAATTCGCAAAATAACAACAAGGAATAAAAAATATATACATACACTAGAAAAATAATCGCATTCAATATCACTATATATTAGGACAAACATACATATACAACACTTCACTAATAACACACCATCGCAAATTCACATTTAAAAAGAATACTATTGGACAATGTTAGAGAAAACGACCACTATGACATCATCGCATTCTACACATTCCACAAATAATAACTCAAAATGAGCATGCGCAAATTCACACAACTAATACACATTGCACTAATATTAATTGCTAATAAAGCACACCTGAACACAATTTACAACGGAAATTGGTACATCATTAAACATTTACACAGGGTATATAAGCACCACACAAGCAGGGCTTCTTTGACTGTGTTGCTGGTGGGTCTTTGGAGATTGGAGGTTTAAGATTAGAGAGTTGGTGCATTATTGTGAGTGAGTTAGTGTTAGCGTGAGAGAGTCAGTTGGTAGTGTTATCGTGAGTGAGTTAGTGGGAGTTAGTGGGAGTGGGAGAGAGTCTGTTAGTGGGAGCGTGAGTGAGTTAGTGGGAGTGGGAGTTGTTAGTGAGAGTTGTTAGTGGGAGCGTGAGTTAGTGGTAGTTAGTGAGAGTTAGTGGGAGTGTTTGTTAGTGAGAATTAGTAGTAGTGTGTTAGTGAGAATTAGTAGTAGTGTGAGTTAGCGAGCGAGTGATTTTTCTGTACACGTAACACATTTACACGCAAACACATTCAATACATACATACACTTATCAATAACACTACATACACTCCATACCCCATACCCCCTCATACTACACTCCATACCCCATTCCCTGTACTCCCATTCCCTTTCATCCCATTTACTCTTATCCCATACCCCATACCCATCCCATACCCATCCCCTAGTTACATTTAGTTTACATATCCTCCTTTTAGTCTTTTTCTTCTTTTGGTTTATTTAAATACTCCTTACCCTCTTTGTTTTTTTACATCCCTCTTACACTTTCAGCACTTTTTTTGTCTTTTTAGTTCTTTATTTTGACCCCCTTTCTTTTCATCACACTCACTTTTTGTTTGATTATTTGGGGTTTAGTTTAGGGAACAGATGGAGGCCAGGCAGGGGAGAGGTAGAGGGGGGAGGAGGGGGAGAGGAACAGGGCAGGAAGGGGGGCAGGAAGCGGGGGTGGAAGCGGTGGGTGGACCCAGCCACTTGGTTCAAGATGAACAAGTGGCTGGGCCCAGTGGCGGACAGAGTAGGGCTTCACAGTCCGGGAAACAGAGGGCATCGTCACAGGGGAAGGCCAAGGCGACTAGGGAGGCGAGGTTTTCGATGGAGGAGAAGGAGGCCCTCGTAGAGGCCTATATGGCCAGGTATAGGAGGCTGCAGCACCAGAAGACTACCCCGACTGACAAGAGGAGGCTCTGGAATGAGATAAGAAATGCAGTCAATGCAGTGGGTGGCTGGAACAGAGATCTGGATTCGATAAAACATCGCTACCGGGACTGTAAGATGGATCTCAAGAAAAAGTTAAGCCTGGAGGCCCGACATGCCGCAGGAACCGGTGGCGGACCTGCCCTGGAAATAGAGTACTGCCGATGGGAGGAAATGTTGCGGCCCAGCATCTCCGAGGTGGATATAGTCGTATCGGAGGAATTGATACCGGGAACCTGCCACTCTCATCTGACGGTAAGCTCATTGAACAATAAATTCACATACGAATGTATTTCAAGGGACACTATACGCAAACCTTTACTTTCATGATTGAGGTAGCGAATACAATTTGACAAAACATTCAAATGTACTTATATTACCTAATTTGAATCATTCTTGAGATATATTTTAATGAAGAAATAGACATGCACACGGTGAAACAATCACAGGAGGCAGCTATATTCAGCTAACAATCAGCATCTTCTAAGCATATCTAGATATGCTTTTCAGCAAAGAATATCCAGAGAATGAAGCTAATTAGATAAGAAAAGGACATTAGAAAGTTGATTATAAATGTATGCTTCTAAATCATGAAAGATAAAACATTGGGTATAATGTCCCTTTAAGGATCAGATTAATGCTATTACGCTGTTTACACGCATTCACAATTACTTTGCGGTTACATCAGTATCTAGGCTATAGGTTAGGTGTGCATTTAAACAGACTGAAAACAAACGCTAAAACATTCAGATTTAACAGAGATATCACAAACACGGTTTAGAAAATGCGGAAATCGTATTGATTGTTAGATTTCAAAGTGGATTAATGATTCTGCTTTTGTAATTGTATCGTAAGCTAAGTCATTTAAAGCTTTATTTGGAAATATGCTAATATATACATTTTTTATTTGTTCAAATATACAGAGTCCGGGGAGGAGGCAGCACAACAAATACAGCCTCCTCCATCTCCCCGGGATGAGAGTGGTGGGGAGGAATTTCCACTTCGGAGGGAAGAGGCCCCCCGTGACGAAGAGCGCACGGAAGCTGATGAAGAGGCCCCGGAAGCAGAGGAGGAGTCCGCGGAACCAGAGGACCCTCAAAGACCCGCACCCCGCCATGCACGGGTACCCCGCCGTGCACAACAAGAGGAAATAGCGGAGGTGCGGGTTCTACTAGACTACATAGACCAGATGCGTAACTCCCGGATACAAAATATAGAAGGCCGAACTAGAATTCTTGAAGGACAAAACAAAATAATTGAAGGACAAAACCAAATTATTGAAGGACAAAACCAAATAATAAACATACTTAATAGAATAGAAGAAGGGCAAAACAGAATCATTAATCTACACCAAGAGATGTTTAATTTTTTCCGGGAGGCGCATGCTGGTCTGCCTCCTGGTCTGCCTCCTGGTCCGCCTCCTGCTGCTGGGCCTTCTGCTGCTGGGCCTCCTGCTGCTGGTCCTCCTACTGCTGGTCCTCCTGCTGCTGGGCCTCCTGCTGCTGGGCCATCTTCTCCTCCTCAGCCATCTTCTCCTCCTCAGCCATCTTCTCCTCCTCAGCCATCTTCTCCTCCTCAGCCATCTTCTCCTCCTCACCTTGGTCATCCCAGTACTCTTCCTTCCACTCTTCCCACAACATCTCCAAGGAGAACTCGTCAGAGTCGGCAGTTGCCCCTCCCAGAGCCTCAGCCCCGTGGGAAGAGGGGAAGGAAGAGGAAGTAAGTATTTGTTTTCACGTTTAATGTTTTTTTTATTTAATGTGTAATGGATAGGTATGTGATGATGTGGTTTTCATACACTTGTGGACCACACTCTGTATATAATCTACTTCTATGGGACCGGGTCCATGGAGGCAGATTGTTTGCAGAGTGTGGGTTATAAGTGTGTGAAAACCACATCATCACATACATATCCTTGTTCATGATATTGATTGGTTTCTGTGATGTGATGTCCAAACTGTTTCCCGAATCGCAAACAAAATTACCATTACAATTATCCATGATGGCATATTACTGTTTGAATGCCAATAACACAGCTTAAAGGGACAGTCAGAAAATTATTGATTACAAAGAAAACACTGTATTACGCATTATCAAGTTGGAAACAACAAAACATGGAGAAATACGTGTGATTTATGTGCTTACCCTTGTATCTATGACTATGAAAAATGAACACTTATTTGTTGTTCTGACATAACAACATTTTAGATATCAATCATCAATACATGGTAAATAATATGCTGTATGAGCACAAGGTTTAACATATACAAATGCTATCCAAATGCCCTCTAGTGGTCAAATTGTATAATGATTACATGCACTCTTCAAGCTCGAAGAAATGAGCACACAAACCTCATAGGTTTAGCTAGCAAATTAAAATAAACACAGACAAATGATTAATTGGTGAGAAAACTTTGATATCATTGATATTACAAAATTGACTTTTAGAATAATGCAAAACATTATTTGTTTTCTAAACTGTCCCTTTAACAAAATTACATATCCTAACATATATTTGAAGATTGTTGGTATATCTACATGTACTTGTTCAAACAATAAATATTGAAAACAGATTTATATTGACGTGTTAAATAAAGTCTATTTTCTTAAAGAGACATTATTGTGTTCATTTATTTTCAGAAAGACATTTGTTTTAACAATGAATATGGTTTAAAGTCCTTTTAGGAGTGGGGGGGGGTGAAAATATGCTAACAATAATATATTTGGAGATTAACCAATGTGGAACTCATACATGATACAAAAATAAACATTTGCATTAAAGGGACAGTATACTATATTTTTAACAGAACTGTATGTAATAGACACTACTACAAACAACAAGATTAACATATACTGATATCAATATTACAAAGCTTCAAACACTTTCAAAGAAAATCGGGTTAGCTCTATTGAAAATATAGATGAACCCCCATTACAACCGTAAAACAAGACAATACACCATCATACACAAAACAGGAGAAAGCTGGAGATGGTACTCACATGAAACTTAGAGGCTTGGCGAGGAGTCTGATAATTAATTACATTTTATTTGAACAGAAGCAAAATGAAACGTGTATTTGTTAAACAATGGACTATCTAACTAGAGACCAAATTAAAAGATTTCATTTATAATGTGAGTGTCTAATGAACCTTTAATAAAATATACAACGAAATTACATTTAGAAGAAGTCGGCATCATATATTTAGCATATGATAAAGCTAAATGCATATTGATTACTTGATTCTAACACAATAGCGCATATTTATTAATTAGATATCTTTAACATTAAACACAACAGTTATTTTTCTGAAAAAGGAACATATTGTTGACAAACATATTAAACAACATGGACTATAGAGATTTGCACTTGCCTCGAAATATCATATGCATGAAAACATTTTGCTTTCGTTCGTTTATTCAACCAGACATCCAGCAAAAGAGAATGTGGTGGTCTTTATCAGCTACGGGTCAACAATGTAACATGATGCAAATAATACATATTCGCAAGGTTTTTAAAATTGGCTGCAGTCACAAATGTGTTTAACGTGCACAAACAAATATTGCGGGACTACGTAATCCAATCAGACGTTTTTTTACCTTTGCATGTGACGTCTTAACATGGCGCTTCCTTGATCACGTAAGAACGCCATCCAATAAAAGGCACATTCTTGATCACGTAAGAACGCCCAAATAAAAAGGCGCATCCTTGATCGCGTCAAAACGCCATCCAATAAAAGGCACATTCTTGATCACGTAAGAACGTCAGTCAATACAAGGAATCATTGGACAGCCTGGCAGGTGACGTCTTAATCAACATGGCGCATCCGAGATCGCTGAAAAACCGCAGCCAATACAAGGACTCAGTTGACAGCTTGGCATATCACTAAGAAACGTATTTATATTTTAGGAACTAGTATGTGTCTAGATTGCTATCTAGGAATGTCACAAAATCATGAATCATCTTTTCGGACTTGACTGTCCCTTGAACTATAGCTATGGTGTATATCTTTAACATTTAAAAGATACACATGAGAAATACATATGCCATTGATGTTTTAATATATGTTTTGATTGTTTGGGAATAACAATAATTATACATGGATTGATTAAACGTGTCATTTATTCAAGTTTAAATATGGTCAGCCTACCTATAGCCATATATGGGAGGAGAAGTATTTTGTTAACATATTTGTTAAAAAATATTCATCATCTAAAATATTTGCATTACACACAGAGATTTATTTGGTTACACTTTTACAATAAGATAGAATTGAAAATGAAATACATGTGCTGTCAACATTACAATAAGATTGTTTATTAATAAGATTATATGTCCTTGTTCATCTAAAAAGGACAAAAACGCTTTAGAAATGGAAATACATTCATTAACAATTGTGCTCACCATCACTTAAAGGGACATGATTTTTTTTTTTTTAAAAAGAGGATACACATAGACAATACTATTTCAATAAAATGAACACTTTACAGGGATTATATCATTGTATCAATCCTCAGATCATTTGTTAAAGGTGCATCAATTCATGCAGAGTTTCTAAATACACACATGGATGTGAAAATTGAAATATACATATATACACAAATAACAATCTATATATACATATATAAAACAATTACTATGCTAATCATAATCATGCAATGATAAAGCTAAGAGAAAAATATATAAAGACAAATAATAAGATTACATTGGAGATGTTAATCTTAAAGTCATTTACAATTGTCTTACATATATGATTTTTGTAAAAAAATTATTTTTGGTAGGTCCCTTTAAGGATCAACAAGATAAACTAGAGCTTTCAAAAAATAACATGAAGAATGAGGACAAAGAATTGTGCAATGACATGTCTTTTATTAGTATGTAAGAAAACATCAACAACGTTTAGAAATAATCTTGTAAAAATAAGGAATATTTGAGCCATATGACAAGGTAACAGAGTGCATCACAGTCCATGAAAAGAGTTGCCAAGGGCCACCATAGCCCCATTGGAGACATATGACAAGGTAACAGAGTGCATCACAGTCCATGAAGAGAGTTGCCAAGGGCCACCATAGCCCCATTGGAGACATATGACAAGGTAAAAGAGTGCATCACAGTCCATGAAGAGAGTTGCCAAGGGCCACCATAGCCCCATTGGAGACATATGACAAGGTAACAGAGTGCATCACAGTCCATGAAGAGAGTTGCCAAGGGCCACCATAGCCCCATTGGAGACATATGACAAGGTAACAGAGTGCATCACAGTCCATGAAGAGAGTTGCCAAGGGCCACCATAGCCCCATTGGAGACATATGACAAGGCAACAGAGTGCATCACAGTCCATGAAGAGAGTTGCCAAGGGCCACCATAGCCCCATTGGAGACATATGACAAGGCAACAGAGTGCATCACAGTCCATGAAGAGAGTTGCCAAGGGCCACCATAGCCCTATTGGAGACATATGACAAGGTAAAAGAGTGCATCACAGTCCATGAAGAGAGTTGCCAAGGGCCACCATAGCCCCATTGGAGACATATGACAAGGTAGCAGAGTGCATCACAGTCCATGAAGAGAGTTGCCAAGGGCCACCATAGCCCCATTGGAGACATATGACAAGGCAACAGAGTGCATCACAGTCCATGAAGAGAGTTGCCAAGGGCCACCATAGCCCCATTGGAGACATATGACAAGGTAAAAGAGTGCAACAGGCACAACAATAAACTTTGAAAAAGGCCAAATGGCAACAATAAAAAAAAACATCAACATGTGGACAGAGGATTCTTATCTGCAACCTTGGAGCATCTCCAGATCCTCCACTTACTGGTCATCCTCTTCATCATCCTGTGCATGTCCAGCTCCAGATTCAGGCCTTGAAGTTAATCGCATGATTTCATGCAGAGTCAAGTCCTGAACCCGGAGCTGGGCCTGCATGGTGTCGTTCATCCCTCTCAGGACAGCTGCGTTCCTCAACACGGCCTGCTCTACTCGTGCTATACCTTCTAGCATGAGCCATGCTGAGTCACAGCCTAAAATAAAGAATAAATTAAATATTAAGGATAATTACACAACAGACGAAAAAATAAGCAAAGATACATTGTCATCATAAAGACAAATCATTCTTTACATCAATTAGTTTAAATTGATTCTTTACACATGAAATATGTTATTCAGACAGACCGAAATCATTAAAGGGACAGTTTACTCAAACATTTTTTCCCTTTAATTGGTTTTAGATGATCCACTTATACAGCTTGAGTGTATAAAATCTTGTTAAAAGATTTACATTGTACTTACATTAGCAATTTAAATATTTTAATTATACTGTGGTAGGCACACCTATCCTTAAAAATTTTGGCGTTGAGGACAAGCTGTGTAAACATAGCAACCTGAAGAAATTACATTCCCACTGGGTTAGACAAGAGATAATGTATCAACATTTGTACATAAATTGTTGGATCCAAGTAGTGGTGATTGGTATATGTAGTGATATCAAATTAAAGGGACACTGAACCTAAATATTTAATTGACTGATTCAGATAGAGCATGACATTACAAATATGAAAAAATTACACATATTCTTTAAATGTTAGAATTCTCTAGCTAGATTTTGAATGCAAGAATGTCGGTTTTTAGGGCAGGCCATATTTGTTTATCAACTTTGTTTGTCCCTGCTGGTTGATGGATACATTCATCCAACAATAAAGAAATGATGTCCACAATTATTTTCTATTTAAAATTAATTCTAGGCATTTCTTTGTTTCAATAAAGATAGCAAGAGAATGAAGAATAATTCATAAGAGTAGTAAATTATAAATTTTATTAACATTGCATGCTCTATTTGAATCACAATAGAAAATATTTACCTTCAGTGTACCTTTAAGTATCTTATAATGTTGATTTTGAATGATACTTACAGCTGTGCCTGGGAAGGACAATCCGACACCCAGGACAATGAAGGTTGAGACAGGGGGGAGGGATGGGATTGGGTTGGGGAGGGATGGGATTGGCTTGGGGAGGGATGAGCTGCTGCTCCGGGGTAGGCCGTACAGCTGGGGAGTGGTGAGTTGGGGTCTGGGCAGCTGTACGGCCCATAATACGGGGAGAGCGGCGAAGGGGGGTGTAGGGGCGTTTTTTGGGAGGGACAGGAAATGACAAATGGGAAGGGCCGCAGGGGTCTGGGCATGGGCAGGAGTCTGGGCCTGGGCAGGGGTCTGGGCCTGGGCAGGGGTCTGGGCCTGGGCAGTGGTCTGGGCATGGGCAGGGGTCTGGGCCTGGGCAGTGGTCTGGGCATGGGCAGGGGTCTCGGCATGGGCATGGGCAGGGGTCTGGGCATGGGCAGGGGTCTGTGACTGGTCAGGGGACTGGGCAGGGGCGGAAACCAGATGACCAGAAGTGGCGGATCCATCTGAAAAAAAAAATATATATATATTAACATCTCATACATCATGAAATCAAATCAACGCATTTCAAATTGATTATGTTTTCAATATACTTCGAAGTGTGTTTGAATTTGTAAACAATTATGAAATGAGGATATGGTATGCATATAGGCACTCAGATGAATATCAATTACTGTCTGTACAATTATAACATTATTATTGTGTTTTGGCCTGGAATATGCATGTGACATAATGATGGCATGAATTATACATTTTTTTTAAAAAAAAATATTTTCATGCTGCCTGATATAGAAAGGGGGCAGTAGTGTATTTGAACAGACAAATAATATTCCTTTTTAAAGTGCAAAAGCTGTAGACTTTGAATGTCTTCAATAAAATGATTTCAAATAAAGCAACATGTTGGAAACATGATAGATATATTTCACATACCATCAGACTCCAAGGCAGCCTCTTCCTCCTCCGTCACACATGTTAAATCAATCTCTGTAAAACATAACATGTTGTGTACACGTTAAGATCAGATATTATAACATATGTTACTGTTGTTCAAAGACACACATCAATGTTGCATTAAAGATATACACACCCAAAGTTATGATTTACATCATTTTGATGGAGCATACAAATTACATTAGATTTGTTATTCTCAATGATTCAGATTTTCGATGTATTGTTTGTATTAATTTAAAAACCATAAAAGCATGGTACATAGAACATTTAAGATTTCTCATGTGTGTATCACTTGATGACTGTTGTCAAAAATGAACATGGAAACAAACATATGCTATACATCTTCTGAATAACAAATGTGTAGACTAATAAAGTTGTAATTATTAATCTTTCAATATTCAAAGAAAATTAATATATAATCAGAAGAGAAAATTATATGTTTGTTTCAAATGTTATGCTTCATCAGAATCATGCTCATAATATTAATTACCAATACACCTTCAATGACATATAAATGAGTCAATGGACTTACCAGGAGACCGCAAAGGCGGCTCTGTGTCACTGCTGGATTCCTGTGGGCTCCCCACACCAACTCTCTCTATGAATGATATAGATATATATTAGTAAACACATTTGGGATATCACTAAATCACATCTGTATCGAATTTTAAGATTAACCAACTTGAAAATGTGAAGAATAGAGCAGTCATTAAACCAAAAAATGCTTGATTGAATCAAGGGGATTCTGTTAAAAATGATGTATTGAACATATGTTTAATTTCTGACTATATTAGACATCAAACTCATCTCATACGATGCTATTGCATATCTAAATATACCCATTGATCAATGTTCTTAAAAGAATACACACAAACCACATTTTGAAGAACAGCTGTTGACAAATATAAACAAAGACATGTGGCACATCGAGCCATTTGTGCAATGTACAGTAATCTTGTTTAGGACACAACACATATTTATCACAATACAAAACCAAATTGATTAGTACAAATATGTAATCATGGTGCTGTTAGAGTATGCTGATATCTATAAAGTAACTCCAACAGTGAATATGTGAATTATATATCAATATTTTTTAATCCAAAGAATGTAAAGATGAATGAATCTATTGTTTATTAAAGGGACACTGACATGATTTATTTAAATCATTGATTTCACTGTTCAAACTGTTCAAAATGATTTAACATTGACTCCTATTATAATTTTAATGTTGCTACATTTTAATCTTAAAGGCAGATAAGCAATATTGGATTCAATAAATATTGTTTGTTGAAGGCATCCACCAATCATCAATAAAAACCCAGGTTGGTCAACCAAAATTGAGATGCAGATAAACGTACATTCTTGATTTTAAAATACATTTACCAATAGAATATTTCAAATATGATTATAGTATTATATTTAAATGTTTATTAATATTGCATACTCTATCTGAATGACAACATTAATAATTTTAGCTCAGTATCCCTTTAATATAAAATTATATTGATTTGACAATGTTGGTGTTAATGAATTCTCTACTCCATATGTTGATGTATTGAATGGGATTGAGCATGCAATTCAAATCTAATATGTTATTTAAGGATATCCGAAGAATTATTTAATTTTCATCTATTAAAGGGACATTACATATAAATATTGAACAATGTGGATTTAGTATGTAATGTTCTGTCCATGTTTCTAAGACAAATGTCAATTAAAATGAGACATACCATACTGTGACAAGCCCTGCCTTAAGGATCCAGCAGCAACATCCATATCTGTAATATATTAAATGAGGATTGCATATCATTAATACAAATCATGCCATGTTTAAAATCTTTACATTATTAGCAAATCAATTTAAAACTATTAATCCTTTGGTAGTCCCATGAGTTAATTGTTTCCTCAATTAAATTCATGATAAATATATCCTGTACTCTTATTTTCAATCAGTTGTGTTGTTTACTGTAGCTTTAATTATTTTTTGGTGTTATTTCATTCTCATCAATTGATGGGCATATGTTATAATTTATTTGGATTCTTCTTTTTTTATTATGTATAATATTGAAAATAAGAATACTGTATTCTTCACATATATAATAATTCACATTTCATTTTGACCAACATGTATAAAGCAATGCCACTTACAGCAAACCCATGTTAACGTGTATGCGCAATTCCATTTTCGCGATCATTGCGCAATGATTCAAAGCGGAATTACGCATCCGTCATTTGACCAACATGTGTAAAGCAATGCCACTTACAGCAAACCCATGTTAACGTGTATGCGAAATTCCATTTTCGCGATCATTGCGCAATGATTCCATGCGGAATTACGCATCCGTCATTTGACCAACATGTATAAAGCAATGCCACTTACAGCAAACCCATGTTAACGTGTATGCGAAATTCCATTTTCGCGATCATTGCGCAATGATTCAAAGCGGAATTACGCATCCGTCATTTGACCAACATGTATAAAGCAATGCCACTTACAGCAAACCCATGTTAACGTGTATGCGCAATTCCATTTTCGCGATCATTGCGCAATGATTCAAAGCGGAATTACGCATCCGTCATTTGACCAACATGTGTAAAGCAATGCCACTTACAGCAAACCCATGTTAACGTGTATGCGAAATTCCATTTTCGCGATCATTGCGCAATGATTCCATGCGGAATTATGCATCCGTCATTTGACCAACATGTATAAAGCAATGCCACTTACAGCAAACCCATGTTAACGTGTATGCGAAATTCCATTTTCGCTCTGTGACGCATATTCTGTAGAGCGCAAGACACATCATTCCTATTTCAAGTGTCACTAATCTAAAATCAGATATCTAAACATCATATGTAGTGTATGTTGTGAGATCTGTATAGGTTTAGTATCTGACTATATACACATTTTTTGATAAAAAATCAAATATTAAGATATTATATGAAGTTGGATAATTACCTGGTTCAGATTCTCCATCTCCTCCCAGGCTACCGGACGGAGAAGCAGCTGCCCTGGCCCCCGCGTCAGGACTTTCAGATCCCGCAGCTGGGAGGGAAGAAGAGGAGGCCGAGGATGGCGAGGATCTAAATCTTTTGGGGACCCGGAGATTGAGGAGCTCGCATAAAGTCACCTCATAAGGGAGTAGGTACAGTTTCCGCGGGGCCTCTCTTTTGCCACCTCTTTTACGGGCTTGTACCCAGTCCCTTATGAGGTTGACTTTTTTTGTTAACCGCAACCTCATATCTCCGAATCTCCTCATGATCTGATCCTGGGTCCTCTGGACGTCACACACCAATCTAACCGCATTGGTGATAGACTCCCAGAGGGCCTTCTTAACATGCGCATCTGTCAACCTCCTCTTGTTCCCAAACAGCTGGGGATAAAAGTCCTTGACGGCGTGGACCAGTGCAGCGCTCTCCTCCTTGGTGAACCTGGGAGCTGACATGCCTGCTGGGTTGTAGATTTTTTATTTTTAAAAAAAATATCAGATATACTGCCTGCAGGCATTAGAGAACTGACAAAGATGGCAACGTGTAATGGACTTTTATATGGTGAAGTAAACATGAGATGCACCATGGGACAAGTTATCTGTACATCTGATTGGATAAAAGTTTGAAATATTGTTAGAATGTCTGTGAGACCATCCTGACTCAAGTTGTGTTTGTGTGATGAACTCTGATTGGCCGTTCCTTAATGTTTCATATCTTATTAACTTCCTTACACATACCTCATGGTGGTGCTGTTACTTCATTTTTCATGTAGACTTATTAGTAACTCATGGGCCTGTCATGCGGATATGTGTGACGCAGATTTAATATCCGTGATCCGTTAAATATTAATGATTAAATTCTCTTTAAAATCTAATACTGTCACATTATTAAATGTTGTAGACATTTCTCGGTTTAATAACGGTCTGTTTCTTTAATACAAATACACATTTAATATTGTATGTCTTTATTGTTCATAAAATCCATTTATTGACTTATTGTGAAGTATTGATATTGCTCTATTAAATGTATTTCATAATGCACATTGATTGTGTGCTATTGCGTGACATTAGACTAATGTTTAAAGATGCTAATCTGGTGTTTCAAGATGCGTTTCCCACGCAATATTTCTGAATGTTCAAATTCAGGTTATAAGGTCAGTAACTTGGATAATCTGTTTATAAATGTTAAACTACAGGTTTGTTTGTTATTAGCAAATAAACCTCGAGCTTGTATTTGTCTGAAGTGCTCATATATGTTATTGTGCAATGGCGTCTTTATTTTTAAATAGACATTACAAACAAACAATTGTATCAAATGATCTGTAGAGATAGAAGATTGTTTAGACTTTAAAATGTAAATCAATTTATCTTAGTACAGATACTCGTCGACTTACGACCGCGTTACGTTCTGACCTTCCGGTCGTAAGACGATTTGGACGTAAGTCGGACAAAATATATGGCATGTAAATAATATGGTCTATTGTGTGATGTGTTGGGCTGACATTTCATGATTAATAATAACAATAACACCAGAGTTGTTTTAAATTAAATTCCTTTACTAATACAGTATCATCACAGTATGAATAATAAAATAACCTTTACTGTACTGTACCTGTACTGTGCAAATAATAACATAACATTTACTGTGCAAATACTATTACTGTACTGACATTTACTGTACTGTACCTATACTGTACTGTAATAAAATAACATTTTTTTTTTTACTCTACCTGTAGTACTATGCAAATAATAACATAACATTTACTGTACCTGTACAGTAGTTTGCAGGAACTTTAACACTTATTTTACTTTAAACTTTTAAGAAAAGTAACTGAACTTAAATTTTTCTTTTACTGTACTTTTACAGTTATGTCATCAGAGTTACAGTATTATCATCTTGGTGAGTTGAGGCTGGAGGGGTTTCAGATGCAGTGTTCTTTTCAAAAAACATGCTGAGCTTTGTTTGACGCGTTTGTTTCTTTTTCTCCTCATAGATTTCACGATAGCCGTGCACAGCTTCCTGAATTTGACGGTCAACCTTGTTAAATCTTTCAACATTCTGGTCCATGTTTTCAAAACAGGAGACAGCTTTATTTAGCAATGTAAAGCCTTCAGCCAACCCCTTTGCAGTGAATTTCTTCTCTGGCTCTTCTTCTTCTTTGTCTTCTTCCTCTCTCCTATTTTCCTCTGCAACTCTCTCTGCTTCCAGTTCTATTAGATCTTCATTTGAAAGTTCTTTTGACTCATAATCTAACAGCTCTTCTACATCTTCCACTTCACATTCCAATTCAAGATTGTTTGCAAGTCTTACAATGTTTTCTCGAATTTCATCGAGCTCTTCCTCTGTTTCAAATCTCTCAAATCTGGTCACATATCGTTTTAGGCACTTCTTCCAAATTCCATTCATGCACTTTTCTGTTACATCCTCCCACGCTGCTGCAATATTTTTTATGCACTGAAGAATGTTATAACTTTTCCAAAAATCACGCAATGTTATGTCATCATCAGCATCTGTAGCAGCTATGGCTTGGGCGAATGTAGATCTGAGGTAGTATGCTTTAAACGTGGCAATTGCCCCTTGGTCCATAGGTTGAATGAGTGGTGTTGTGTTAGGTGGCATATAAACCACTTTTACATCAGGATTAAGGTCACCCAGGTGTGGTGGATGTCCAGGTGCGTTGTCTAAAATCATTAAAATTTTTAACTGGATTACTTTCCCTAAGCAATATTCACGAACTTGGGGAATGAAACAGTTAACAAACCAGTCTGTGAACAATGCCTGAGTCATCCACGATTTAGCATTTGACCGGTAATACACAGGCAGCGTGTGCTTATTAATGTTTTTAAATGCACGTGGGTTTTCTGAGCGATAGATAAGAAATGGCTTAAGCTTAAAACCAACAACGTTTCCTCCAAGTAACAAGCTTACCCGATCCTTGAATGCTTTAAATCCTGGCATGGTTTTTGATTCTTGGTGAATGTATGTGCGCTCAGGCATCCGTTTCCAGAACAGACCCGTTTCATCAACGTTGAATATTTGTTCAGGTAAATACCCTCCCTCTTGGATTAATTCATCCAAAGTGTCAATGAACTTTGCAGCGGCTTCTGAATCTGCACTTGCTGCTTCTCCTGAAACCCGCACATTATGCAGACTGAATCTTCTTCTAAAACGTTTAAACCATCCAGTGCTTGCCTGGAAATTCTCTTTGTAATCCTCACCAGCTTTCTCCTTTAAAGTCTCAAACAAACTTTTAGCCTTCATCTGAATTGTTAGAAGGCTTATGGGTGTACGTTTTTGTATTTGATCTTCTATCCACAACATTAATAATTTCTCCATTTCATGAATGGGCCCTTTACGTTGTTTTGTTATTATTGTTGATTTCATTGGTGCGGAACCTTTTACAGCTTCACGTATGCGTTCCTTGTCCTTAATGATTGTGGAAACTGTGGAATGCGACAGTTTCATATCACGGGCAATCGCATTCACTTTTTTACCTTCGTCATACTGCTTTATTACTTTCATTTTTAACTCCAAATCAAGAGCTTTCCTCTTCTTTGTAGCCTCTTTGCCACTACACGGTACCGGCCTTTTGGACTGCGACATGGTCAGACCCATACAAAGGCTGCTGCTTACAGTCACTTCTCATCACACACAAGCACCGCCTTTGCGCACACAAGCACTGTCTTGCCGATGGTCGTAAGTACCGCCTTTGCGACCGATGGTCGTAAGTACCGCCTTTGCGCACACAAGCACTGCCTTGCCCCTTTACGCACATACGCAAATAAGCATCACCCTCAGTGCGACCGATGGACGTAAGTACCGCCTTTGCGCACACAAGCACTGCCTTGCCCCTTTACGCACATACGCAAATAAGCATCACCCTCAGCGCGACCGATGGACGTAAGTACCGCCTTTGCGACCGATGGTCGTAAGTACCGCCTTTGCGACCGATGGTTGCAAGTACCGCCTTTGCGCACGCATCGCCTCTTCAGTGCGACCGATAGTCGTAAGTACGGATGGCCGTAAGTCGCATAGGTCGTAAGTCGACGAGTATCTGTATTTAGATATCCTCAACAGAAGAAATTTAAATGCACATGGTTGAGCCAATCACATAAGGCATCTCTGTGCATCCACCAATCTTCATCTACTGAGCCTATCTCGATATGCTTTTCAAGCAAAGTATGTCAAGATAGGAAGAGAAGTAAATACACTATTTAAATCTCTTAAAGGGACACTGTCCAAACAAATTTAGCGTTGGTGATTCAGATTGAGCATGAAATGTTAATCAACTTTATAATTTAATCCGATTCTCAAATGTTAACAATTATCTTGTTATCTTTCTTTGCAAATCAATAATGATATTTTAGATTACGGACAATTGTTGCAAAAAACCTGGGTTGTCCTTGATGATTGTTGGATAAATTAATCCACCACAAAAAACCAAGTTCAGTCCAGAGTACTGAAGCAAATAAATTATCTATTTAATGCCTTATTTTTAAAGTAATGATAGCAACATCACAAGGAGCATTCATAATATGAGACAATTTTTAAAGTTGCTTAAAATAGAATACTCATTCAGAATGTATAAATCATTAATTTTTTAACTGTCTCCCTTTAAGTATATTTTTAGTTCATGTCCCTTTAAATAAACATTTCACAATAATGCTTGAAATATCAGAAACCTAGGCACCTTCCTTTTGATAAATTAGTATAACATATGAGTAAATAAAATTTAGATTAACTTCTGGATTGTTTTACACACTGACTGAAATATATATATTGTAAAGGAGGTATTTCGGAGTCTTCAGCTTAGAGGGACATTAAGCTATATGTTATGTATGCATTTTGGATAAGATTATAATATTTGAACAACTTAATATGTTTTGGTATTCAATCATTAGATTGTAATTATATATATTTTTGGATTAAATACATATCTACATAGGCTATTTTGATGCTGATTGTTGGTTGCACATAGATACCTTATGTAATTGACTAAGATATGTGCATTGATGTTTTTTTTTCAAAGTATATTTAAAGACTGAATGTAATTCTATAGTACTTTCTAAATATGTTTAAATTCTTTTATGAATTATTTAAAAATCAATACACAATCTACTTTGTGAATGTCCCTTTAAGGACAAAAACATTTGTAATGTTGATTTAACATTGTCAAAATAAACTAAAGGGGAATGAAAATTATATATAGATATGTGATGTCTAACCCAAGAGGTAAGATTTTAAAAACTACATAATATTAATAACTATAGTTAAATGACTCCACTAGAAAATAAAATCGATTAACCTGGCATCCAATAACTAGCTTGTGAAAAATATCAAGTTAAATGACCTACCATTTATAAATGGAAAAATTAAAATAATTTAGCAAATAATGTTTTGAGATACCTAAGGAAGATACAAGATCTTATAAAATTAATTTTACATTCAACAACACTGTCACTTTAATGTAATTGAACCACTTCCCCTTCTTAAAAGTGAAAACAAATAATTTATGAGAAATTTACTACATATCCGAAATTATTTTAACATCTAAGAATTTCAAAAGAAAAGCATCGATGGATCTCACTCCCCAATGAATGTTAAAAAAGATAGTTTAATGTAATATTCTCGGAATCAGTGGATTTTCTACAATTAATGCATTATTTGATCTTATGCATGTGCTTGTCAAATAGACAACTACCAGTCATGGGAGTCAAATTGTTTTTTATTGACAGATTATATGGATATTTATTATAATCTGTTCCAAAGAGTGTATTTAATACTAAAATGTTTATTATTACCATTTAAAAAATTAATAGTTTCTGAACCAAAAACAAAAAAATATTCCTGGAAGTCATCAGATGCCAATCTGAAATTAAAAAACAAAATTTTAACAAAGTTAATACACACGTAGTCAAAGATTCATAAAATACATTTACAATCATCTTGTGTCTATGTTCTAACTTTGTTCAACATTTTTTAAAGATATTTATTAATAAAATTTAAAAAAAAAAAAAAAAAAAACATTATATTGTGTAATAAAAAATAAATTAAAATATCTGATTTTCTAATTATACATAATAATGTATATCACATTTCAATAATATATATGTTGAACATAAATGTCATATTTCATGTCCATTCAAATACCTCTATATCAACTATAATATGTATTCCTTTTTCTGATTGTGATCCCTAAATATCTAATGATGAAATATGTATGACTAATGTATGTAAGCTACCAATAATCAACATTCTTCCTGTGATTCTTAACTAGCATGCATTGGTACACCAACCTGGATAATGCATGGTCTTTGAAAGTCAATTCAGGGGTAAACAGTTGATCTTCAATAGGTGTCTTATTCATCATTTCAAAAATAGAGGACTGTGAAATCCCATCTAAAAATTAGAAAATCATCTAAGTGTCTGATTGTGATCCCTAAATATCTAATTAATAACTAAATATGACTAATGTATGTAAGCTACTAATATTCAACATTCTTCCTGTGATTCTTAACTAGCATGCATTGGTACACCAACCTGGATAATGCATGGTCTTTGAAAGTCAATTCAGGGGTAAACAGTTGATCTTCAATAGGTGTCTTATTCATCATTTCAAAATTAGAGGACTGTGAAATCCCATCTAAAAATTAGAAAATCATCTAAGTGTCTGATTGTGATCCCTAAATATCTAATTAAGAACTAAATATGACTAATGTATGTAGGCTACTAATATTCAACATTCTTCCTGTGATTCTTAACTAGCATGCATTGGTACACCAATCTGGATAATGCATGGTCTTTGAAAGTCAATTCAGGGGTAAACAGTTGATCTTCAATAGGTGTCTTATTCATCATTTCAAAAATAGAGGACTGTGAAATCCCATCTAAAAATTAGAAAATCATCTAAGTGTCTGATTGTGATCCCTAAATATCTAATTAAGAACTAAATATGACTAATGTATGTAAGCTACTAATATTCAACATTCTTCCTGTGATTCTTAACTAGCATGCATTGGTACACCAACCTGGATAATGCATGGTCTTTGAAAGTCAATTCAGGGGTAAACAGTTGATCTTCAATAGGTGTCTTATTCATCATTTCAAAAATAGAGGACTGTGAAATCCCATCTAAAAATTAGAAAATCATCTAAGTGCCTCAACAGCCTTATTCTATCAAATAGTTGGCACTTACCATGTGAACATGTCTTTGTATGGTTTTCAAGGTCAGCAGATTTGAAAGATAATGCCAGATATGATCCCATTGGTATACTTCAATTTCAATCTTGGCTTTTTCCACTGTCAGTCTGGGCAATCTTCACTGTCAGGCTTCTAATTCTTCCCTTTCAGTCTTTAGATTAAGTCAGCTCCCTAATGGTATAAAAAGTTTATTCAAAATTACTACAAGTGTGTGAATCATTTCTGTAGCCCTCTCCCACCCCCCATTTCATAAGACATTTCTGTCACTAGCTTACTGTGTAGCATCTTGTGTTATGTTCTATCAAGTGTGAAGATGAGTCATATTGAGCAGAACAAACCCCTAATGTGTGACATTGAACCATAGTCATGCTAGAGGATCCCTTTCTGAGTATTTACATTTTAAGTAATGTGTAAACTAAATCCTAGTTTATAAAATGTATGCCATATGATGTATTTGTGTACAATTCATGCCAGCAACAGTCCAGACATTTATACTTACCAGCTGATGTCCTCTTTAAAAACCAGGTGGCAAAGACTCGCTACAGGACCCAATGGCCAGAGCATCACCTATATTAATAAATGAAACACATTTTTAGCATTTGATGAACAATCCTAACATGTTTGCACAATTCTCTACTTGTCATTTCCCTAGAGTTCACATCTATTGATAATACTCCAGTCTAACTTCTATTCTTTACCGTCTAAAGTTGCGGTTGATGATGTCTGCTCTGACATTGAGCCCCTCGTCCCGGAATGGCCCCTCTAGAACAGGATCATCCTCCTCATCTCTGAGGAGGTTTCTGTCCGGCCGGACGGCCTGCAGCATCCCAGCCCGCTGTGCAATATTATGCAGGACGCTACAGGCTATAACGATCTTAGCCACCTTCTTTGGGTTGTACTGGAGGGCTCTTCCCGACCTGTCCAGGCACCTGAACCTCATCTTCAGGAGCCCGAACATCCGTTCAACCACCGCCCTGGTTCTCTTATGAGCCCTATTGTAGCGCTCCTCAGACACATCAGTCGGGCTACGCAAGGGGGTAATGAGCCAAGGCCGGCTCATGTACCCAGAATCACCTATAAATTATGAACAGAACATAATTCTAACAGAATCATCAAAATAGTATTTGTAGTACAATAAAAAGTTTTGTACACGATAATCCAGTAACAAATGTTTATTTTAAATTTAAAAAATCTAGTTCAATATTATTCTCTATCTTCCCATTTCATCTAAGACATGCTACATATGCGTATTTCTCCATATTCAAACCTTGTGTAAAATGCAAACTACATGGTTACATTGCATTCTCTATCTGAGCATTTAAGTTAAGACATGCTACATATCTGCATTGAACTAAAAGACATTAGTGGAAAGAGACAATGACATGGTTAAATTGCATTAGCTAATATCTTCCCATTTCATCTAAGACATGCTACATATGCGTATTTCTCCTAAATCAAGCCTTGTGTAAAATGCTAACTACATGGTTACATTGCATTCTCTATCTGAGCATTTAAGGTAAGACATGCTACATATCTGCATTGAACTAAAAGACATTAGCGGAAAGAGACAATGACATGGTTAAATTGCATTAGCTAATATCTTCCCATTTCATCTAAGACATGCTACATATGCGTATTTCTCCTAAATCAAGCCTTGTGTAAAATGCTAACTACATGGTTACATTGCATTCTCTATCTGAGCATTTAAGGTAAGACATGCTACATATCTGCATTGAACTAAAAGTAGACATTAGCGGGGGGAAAATATATGGTTAAATTGCATCCTATAGCTGAACATTACGCTAACATTTTAAAACTACAGTGGCAATTGTCAAACTAATTAACCATGTTGTGCACAAATACTCACCAACGAGATAACCAGGGGGCATTTGTCTTTCCTCAAACGGTCTCCACAGGTACGACAGAGAGAGGATGCGGGCATCATGACTAGCCCCTCCAAAATTCGCACACACATGCATAATCCTCATCTGTGCGTCACAAACATACTGCACGTTGAGGCTATGAAAATGTTTGCGATTTCTGAAGGGCGAGTCATCAATTGGAGCACGCAGCGCAATGTGGGTACAATCTATGGCTCCCAAGACATTGGGCAATTGAGCAATATCAAAGAATTCCCGCTTCTTCCTATGTATTGCTTACTGATACGTACCATGGCGTCCAGAAAGTTATCAAACACCACAGAGAATGTACCTTGAGCCAGGCCATGCATGTACAGTTCTCCGGATTGAAAACTCCCGGAGGCCAGGACATATAGACAGCTTAGCATCTTACTCATGGCGGGAACAGCAGTCCTTATTCTTATACGTGGCTCCAAATGAGGTTTAAGAAGATCGTAAAGGCCAATGAGCTGATACTTATCATAAACCTCAAAGTCGCTCATGTTTTCCAAGGTGGGTCTCACCCTGTAGACACGAGGACCTCGAACCAGATGACCCCTTTGTCTCAGTCTGAGCAGCCGAGGCTGCCTGATTCGACCAACAGCTAGTTCGCCAATAGCAGCACCAGCAGCGTCTACCATGTCATCGTCATCCATCTTTCAAAACAGCGTAACAAGGTAAGCACTTGATCTGATGTGGATCACAAGTGATGCATTGGCCATGTTGTTTGGGGGATTTATAGTACAATTAGTCCAATGGTAGTGAGTTTGTAATGATTGCTGATTGTATTCACTTGTTTGTATGTGAGCGGCGCGAATGCTTTCACAGTGGGCGTTTATTTGTTGTTTGCTGAAATGTTATTTTGCAACAATGAATCTCAATGTGAAAGTGTCAAATATCACACATACAGTGCATGTTTGTAATGTTTGATCATATGCGTAATCAATATTTCTTAAACGCGATGTTATAGTAACAAGCACACGTCCAGGCTAACATGAATGAAAGTGCATAGTTGTGTATAATGTGCATCCAATGTGATCGATCAATGTTGCTTCAATATTGTTTGTAAACGATAAAGTAACATCTGCCATCTGTAGTATTGTATATATAAGTGATTGGTGAGATGTCAATATTGTACGCGTCCCTTTCAAATCGCAATAATAATTCCGAACTTCCCGTCTGCCATCTGTAGTATTGTATATATAAGTGATTGCCGAGCTGTCAATATTGTATGCGTCCCTTTCAAATCGCAATAATAATTCCGAACTTCCCGTCTGCCATCTGTAGTATTGTATATATAAGTGATTGCTGAGATGTCAATATTGTATGCGTCCCTTTCAAATCGCAATAATAATTCCGAACTTCACGTCTGCCATCTGTAGTATTGTATATATAAGTGATTGCCGAGATGTCAATATTGTATGCGTCCCATTCAAATGGCACTAATACTGAATAACTTCCGGCTGTCATCTGTAGTATTGTATATATAAGTGATTGCCGAGCTGTCAATATTGTACACGTCCCTTTAAAATCGCACTAATACTGAATAACTTCCCGTCTGCCATCTGTAGTATTGTATATATAAGTGATTGCCGAGCTGTCAATATTGTATGCGTCCCTTTCAAATCGCACTAATACTGAATAACTTCCGGCTGTCATTTGTAGTATTGTATATATAAGTGATTGCCGAGCTGTCAATATTGTATGAGTCCCTTTCAAATCGCACTAATGCTGAATAACTTCCGGCTGTCATCTGTAGTATTATATATATAAGTGATTTGCGATCTGACAATATTTATTAATTGTCCCATTGAAATTTCCCTAATAATGCTGTTCCAAACTGTTCTTTACGTATATGTTGTATTGTAGTATTGAGTGTTAAAGTTCCGAAAGGGGCGGTACAGTCGTGAATCTGTGATGTGTATGGTTGAATCTTCTAATGACGTCATGATATTATTAACCTGCCTATGTAGTTCTGAAATCCTCATTGTGTTGTTGTATTTGACTACATTGTTATTGTGTGCTGAATAAAATATAAATGTGTGCTTTGTGGTTGCGTGATGGGTGATGCGTGTTATGTACATATACGTATATATTGTGATTGTGTCCCACATATGCTGACTTCTATATAGCGGTCTGGCATTGTTGTTCCTTCCCATAAAGTGACATCTGTAATCTGGTGTAATGATGTTCTTGTTGTACGTAATTCCTAATGGTTTATTGTGATGGAATCATGATGTTAAAATTACAGTAAAATCCATATGTTCTGTTTTGTGATTCCTATAGAGAATGTAATGTGTTTTTCCCCCATCATTTGAATGCACATGTATGAGTGAATGTTAAAAGTAATGTATGTGCATCCATGACTGATCATGTGTTAAGCCTATGTAGATATGCTGTTGCTGCAAGCATATGAGTTGAATAACTGAAATGCAATAATAAAGGTAAATGAGAATTGTTTCCCATTGTAATATTTTTAAAACTAAAATGTTGTTACTAGTGATGTTGATTTGTAATTGATGTAATATAAAAGTATGAAACAATTTAATGGTGTTGTGAATATTCAAACTGTAAAATCCATAAATCCACCATAGGGAAATAGTCATTTCTTGATCTATTTATCATAGCTGGGTCTAACGCATGAAATCATGTCTTTTCTAGCGCTGGTATTTGGAGTTTTTCTGTCTACGCTATTTGCGTGCGTTAGGGAAATGAGGGTTTCGCGTGCACAAGCACGTCTTCCCAATAGAAGTCAATGGAGGCTCTAAAAATTGGTCATTTTTTTTTTCTAAGACTGGTTTTCCTCGTAAAGTGAGTGACGTCATGAGCTTGTGTGAAAAAGTAACTAAATCGTGTTCTTTTTGTGATAAATAAATATTTTGTGTATGTCATGTGGTGTATATTGTTTGTATGCATCGATGAGTGTATGTTTGTGATAATGTTATTAGTTAGATGTAGGTATATGAGGGTCTTTTCCCGTGTGTCAATGTAAGTCAATGGGAAAATGGATTTGTGTTGTTTTTTTTCTAACACCCGAGATCTCGCAACTTTAATCCTTTGTATTTTGATGAAAAATTATTAAATATTAAAAATAAATATAGTGTAGTGTTTGTATGAGTGTAAGTGTAGTTTGTGTAATATTTGTTTTGTGATTCGTGGATGTTTTTTTTGTCGGTATATGTTTACTACTGGTTCTGAGGTGTCGGTAGAAATTTGAGCGTTAGGTGTTTTTTGAGTGTCGGTAACTGAACTCTAAATACCAGAGTCCGTAAGAAACCAGCGTTAGGGGCCTCTAACGCTGGTTTTCACGGCTAACGCCAAACTCCAAATCTAGGCCTAAGATTGCTCAGTGTTTGAAATGAGACAGGTTAACTTAAACCTCTTCAGTTTACACGACAGCTGACTTAATTTGGAAATACATACCAACAAGCCTAAATCCTGAATTTAACCAGATCTAATGGTATGAGTACCACAGCTTATGGTTCCACCAAAACCATATAGAGTACAGCATTTTCAAAATCCATAAGTACAGCTGACAGATGGGAACATTTGTATACTATATTTGAAGTGGTGCTCTTGGTTGGGGAAAATGGGGAAAATCAAACAAACATTGGTCAACCTTTTAAAAGTACTTTTCTTCATCTAGCCAGATCATTAATGTACAATTTTGAATTCACAGAATTATTTTTGTTTGCACATTTACAAATATGATTCTTTAAAAAGTGATCTCTTAATTTCTGCAATTTTTTTATCATGCATGTCACACACTGTTGATTTAGGGGATGCAAGGTGCATAAATGTTTCCTCCTGTGAGTGTTTCTGTGGGTGTCTGTATTTATGTCTTTGTGCTTTGGTTTGTGTCTCTATGAGTGTGTATGTATTTTTTTTCTGTGGGTTTCTCTGTGAGGGTGGGTGTGCATGTCTTTGTGCATTTTCTGTGGATGTCTGTGAGGGTGTGTGCATATGTCTTTGAGCTTTTTCGATGGGTGTCTCTGTGAGGGTGTGTGACTGTGTATGTTTGTCTTTGTCTATTTTCTCTGGATGCCTCTGTGAGGGTGGGTGTGTATGTCTGTGTTTTCTGTGGATGTCTCTGTGAGGGTGTGTGTGTATGTATGTCTGTGTTTTCTGTGGATGTCTCTGTGAGGGTGTGTGCTTTCTGTGGGTGTCTCTGTGAGGGTGTGTGTATGTCTTTGTGTGTTTTCTGTGGATGTCTGTGAGGGTGTGTGTATGTATGTCTTTCTATGTTTTATGTGGTTGTCTCTCTGTGTGTGTATGTCTTTGTGTGTTTTCTGTGGGTGTCTCTGTGTGTGTGTGTGTGTGTCTTTGTGTGTTTTCTGAGGCTGTCTCTGTCAGTGTTTCCTTGGGTGTATGTGCAAGTTTGAGTTTGTGTGTGTGTGTGTGTGTGTGTGTGAGTCCATTGTCTGTTCCTTTTTAGGACATTTTGACCTTACTACTGATTATTCACATCTTTCTACAGACTTTGAGACAAAAGAGACCTTTCCGGAAGTCACCAATCCACCATTTAACCTTTCAATTATTGTTTAGGCAGCTCAGGGCCCTTCCTTTCAGTTACTGCATGCTGTTGTCATCATTTAGTTGGCATCTTCCTTTATAAAAAGATAATCAGAACTCCATATTTTGTTTTCTAAATCTCCCTTTTTTAGAAAACTGTAGTCTACCTCATTACTTGTCAGGTCAATGTAAACAAGTGCTGAGTGTCTGTTTCGGTATCTGTGTCTGAGTGTGTTTCTTTGCGTGTCTGCTAGAGTGTCTATATGTGAATGTGTGAGTGTTTCAGTGTATGAGTGTGTCTGTGTGTTTGTATGTTACTACCTTTACAACATTTCCAAGTTTAAATAGACACTTAAGAATAAAGTGCATATACTATTTAGTTACTTGGTCAAAAATTGCACATGTCAAAGGAGGGGGGGGGGCCTGATCAGTGGTTCAGGGCCCCCAAAATTTCTAGTGGCGGCGATGTGTGTGTGTATAAGAGCATGCCTTAAGGGATTAAATGCCATATCCTCCTCTATGGGAAGAATTACAATAACTTAACTATTTACATTCTCAAGTTTAATGTAAACCTTTAACTTCATTTCTAACATAGAAATAAACACACAGACAACTTCTTGGTTATAAAACTCGCAGGTCACGTTTATTGTGGCAACACAGGAACCAAACGACCAGCACAAATAAACATGGACCAGGGGGGCGGCAATCAGGTACTAGCTAATGCGTAGTAACCCATGCTAACAAGATGGGCAGTACCAGGGCGCAGGAGAGGAAGCAGAGCGTAGCTGAATAATGGAAAGGCTTAGGGAGTTCTTGGCTTTGAATCACATGGGCAGGGAACACCCCAGACACGCATCTAAGGACTTCACCCCTGGCCAGAAGTAGCCATCACTCTACCTCGATCACATCCTGCCCCCGGACACTGTCCACCAGCCAGCCCAGGGTGCAAACCCACCACTCCGTACCAGTAGGACCAGGGTCAATAAGGTGCAAACCACATTGAACACCTGAGGAGCTGAAACCTAACGTCCTCGGGCTTACAGAAATAGGCTGGCTAGCCCTCATCATGCCTTAAGCACCCTAATCCTAGGGACCACCATAGAGATGGCTCCCCCTAACGATTGCCGCCTAAAATAATAAAAAGGGAGAGACAGGGTGGGGAAAACTTTGAAGAAACCAACAGAAAGAGGACTTGTGCTTCCTGTACAGGACTTAAAAAGGTAAGCTGGAACCCTTCCTCTCTATCTGCAACATTGTTTCACACACACAACAGAGCACTCCCACTCCTCCGTCTTGGCCTTAACCCTTATGTGCATTCCAGGCAATTTGCCTTACATTTCCTTAAGGCATTAAATGCCATATCCTCCTCTGTGGGAAGAATTACCATAACTTAACTATTTACATTCTCAAGTTTAATGTAAACCTTTAACTTCATTTCTAACATAGAAATTTCTAACATAGAAATAAACACACAGACAACTTCTTGGTTATTAAACCCGCATGTCACGTTTATTCTGGCAACACAGGAACAAAACGACCAGCACGAATAAACATGGACCAGGGGGGCGGCAATCAGGTACTAGCTAATGCGTAGTATCCCATGCTAACAAGATGGGCAGTACCAGGGCGCAGGAGAGGAAGCAGAGTGTAGCTCAATACTGGAAAGGCTTTGAGAGTTCTCGGCTTTGAATCACATGGGCAGGGAACATGGGCAGGGAACACCCCAGACAGACTTTACCCCTGGCCGGAAGTAGCCGTCACTCTACCTTGATCACATCCTGCCCCCGGACACTGTCCACCCACCACGAGATCGCCCACATATTCAGGTCCACTCTCGCCGCCTCCCAAACACACACAAATAGGAGTAGGGACTGTCTTAGGTCTTCAATAAACAGGTCCATGCCATGGTCCGAAAGATGTACCCCGTCCGGTCATCTGCCGTAATGGTTTTGTGCTCCACAACAAAGCCCCTAAGCTCAAACATCAATTTCCTTATGTCCCTATTGAGCTTCTTCCTGACCTGAAATGCTGCCCTATGGCTGGTCATATGACGCCATGTCAACCTGGGAATAATGTTTGACCATCCCATTCTCACACCAGGCATCCATGCTTTGAAGGTGCACAGGTCCGACTGGATCACTGCACTCAAATCCTGTCCAGGAATTTTGAGCCAAGATAATTTCCACCTAAGTGGATGATCAAAATGTGGGGTTTCTCCCAATGTCTTATGGCGTCTTTCAGTAATCCAGGCAGATCTGCCCAGCAAAGGCCTCTCCTTCCTAGCCACCTAACAACCGTCCTAGATGACGAGAACCCCAGTTGGTGTCCTCCAGGTCGAGTAGAAGCTTGGATGGCTGCCCAGTGCACAAACGAGTGCCCCACAATCCAGACACAATGCGGACCACTGCTAGGCCCTGTAACAGAAACAAGTGTTAGGTTCATACCACAACAGTGAAAACATCACAACATCAACACACCATAATTCTTAGCAGTGGGATAAAATGGGTCTAACATATAATTGATATCTCCTAGATTTCCACCTCCCCAATGCCATTATACGGTCAGCAGACCAACCTAAAGCCGCCGCTGTCCTAGCAGCTCCAACCCTAAATGAGTGAGGAGCTATGGTATTGGGATTTGACCCCGCATTTTCTGCAGTCCATCCCAGGACCCTCCGGAACTGGAATCTTGTAAGAGGGGTACCGTCCTGGTGAATTAAAAACCTATTTGAACCCACTGGACGCACGTCCGAGAAGGCTTTCAACAGGACGTAATGGCAGCTGGTGGAACCCTGAATCACAGGGAGCGACAGCCAAGCCCCCCTACACTCCTGATCCACTTTGGATCTAGGAATGAATAGCAATACCCCATTGTCAGCTAATCTAACGTGTTCAGTCAGCATGCCTCCCACTTTCGCCATCTTAGACTGCTGTACCAATTCCCCCACTCGCAGGGCACCATGAAATGCCATTGCGAAAGCCGCAGAAAACAGCTGAACCCCCTATGCCGAGGAACAGACGTCAGGTAGAACCTGAAGCAAAAGGAGCAACCGATCAGCAGTTATGGGTTCCTGAATGTAAGGTCGCCGCACTTCCAACCTCCCCCAGCCCCGAAGAATTTGGCGAACCAAAAACGTCTTGGAAGAGTCCATCAGCATGAACAATTTACAGAAAAAGGATACCGCTGCCAACCGTGCAGCCACCACCCCCTTTTTTACTTGCTTAGTTCTAAGGTCCGCAAGGCAGCGCAACAACCAATCTTGCTCACCTGCGCAGGAGGGAAATCCCTGAACATCGCAGAAGAATACCCATTCTTCCCAATACCTCACATAAGACTTCCAAGTGGAAGGTGCCAGGGATGCCTACAGTAGTGGAATCAGAGACTGCCATCCAGTGTCACCTGCCAAAGGAAAGGAGGACAGGGAACACCATGAGTCGCAGTGTTAGGAGCAAACTTCCTAAAATTTTCCCATTGGAAACGAGAAAGCGCATCAGCTATAATATTAGCAACCCCAGGGACATGCCTAGCCTGAAACTCAATGTTCTGCTTAAGGCACCCCAAGATCAGAATCCTAAGATATCTAACCACTGCTGGGGATAAAGATGAGAGTCCATTGATGGCAAAGACCACACTCATATTGTCCGCCCAAAAAACCATGGAACTGTTTTTAAGTTCATCCCCCCATATCTCCAATGCCAACAGAATGGGGAAAAGCTCCAGGAGGCACATGTTGCTGGTAAGCCCCTTAACTGTCCATTCGACTGGCCACGGCTCAGCGTTCCACCTACCATCTAGGTAAGCCCCGTAACCGAAAGCCCCCGCAGGGTCCGTAAAAAGGTGAATGGACTGCGCGGACGTCTGAGGTTTTTTCCAAATGCAAACCCCATTGAAATCCCTAAGGAACTGATCGCAAACCTGGTGATTGTCTTTCATGTCTTTGTTAACCTTTATTCTTGCCTTAGGGGAGGTCACCCCCGGCAACAGGCGCTCCATCCTTTTTAGAAAAATTCTCCCCATAGGGATGACTCGACCTGCAAAGTTGAGCAGCCCCAACAGGGATTGCAGCTCTTTTAAGGTGCAAAAACCCACCGAAGCAAGTCCTCTCACTTCCTCCAGCATCTTCCGGACTTTATCTGCCGGAAGTCTGCACTCCTCAGCTACAGTGTCAATTTCTATCCCTAAGAATGTAAGACATGTACAAGGGCCCTCCTTTTTGTCCGCTGCCAAGGGAACACCAAATTTTGTCATTAATAGTCTCATGGTGTGCAGAAGTAACTCTCATTCCCTGGAGCCCTGTCTGCCCACCAATAAAAAATCATCCAGATAGTGAGCGATTCTATCTTCCCCCGTCACCTCGGTGCAGGAAATTGAACACCCCATGGGTAAACAACGGTCGACATAGTACGATCCGTTGAAAAAACATCCCATTAGATAAAAAGAAGATGGGTGAATCAGCAGCAGCCGGAAGGCAGACTCTATATAAAGTTTTGCCAGCAAGGCACCTTGACCTGACATCCGAACCACCCTCAGGGCATCATCAAAGGACTGATAATGAACCATACTCAATTCCTGCAGGATGGCATCATTGACTGACCTGCCTTTTGGGTAGGAAAGATGTTGAATCATCCTAAACTTCCCTGGGTCTTTCTTTGGCACAACCCCTAAAGGAGAGATAACCAATCCCGGCATAGGCTTTACCCTATGCTGTATCTTCTGATGGATACACTAGCCCATATCCCGGCTCAGAGCACTGTTGCTTCCATTTGTCTCACTAATGCTTTAGATACAGTCTCCAAATACAGCTCTTCCCTTCAATAACACTGAGCTCAGTAACAGTCACACGCTGCCAGCCAGGGAGGGCTCTCCGCAGGTCCTACACTCCGCCTGCTTTGTCTCTGACCTCAGCTATAATTGCTGCTGCATCCTCTGCCAGCTCCAGAAAGGTTAATTGTCAGTCACTTCATATCTATCTATCTATCTATCTATCTATCTATCTATCTATCTATCTATATATATATATATATGTGTGTGTGTGTGTGTGTGTCATCTCCACTCTTAATTTAGCTCAAACTGTATAAAAATAAGTTATTTTTTCTTTGATTTACTGACTGCATACTTAAAAAGAATTGAGGAGCTTTACAGCCTTTCTTATGACTAATGGAGATAAACAAATATTCCACGTCACAGAAGTCAGGTTTCATTATAAATATAAACACCATCCAATGCATGTAGTACATTAATGTCCCTTACATTTGAGGGCAATGTCAGTATAATATGACTGTTTCAGATCTAAATAGCGACTTGCTTGTTCACACATGTTCTCGTTATTTAAGACTATTGGACATCCTGGAGTATATCTGTTTTTGTATGCACCTTTGAAACCAAATAAAATGTAGCAATTTTTTATGTTTTTTTTTTATCAGCCTTCAAAAAATTGTATTCCTTTATTAAAATAACATTCTCTCTAGCTCTATCTCTAATCTAATTATGTTGTCTTTATGCATTTGTTGGGTCCTCTGAAATTTTCTTATATCAATTTTTAATGGTTGCTTGAATGATTCCTTTACATAAATATCTACTGGCCAAATAACCACTCCCCCCCCCCCTTATCAGATGGTTTGATCTCTATTGATATTAGTTAGAAGTTCACCGTAATGACTTTAATTTATTAGTTTCTATCAGAAATAAACCAAAATCTCAGGATATTTATTCAATTGCAGAATAAATGCAGCTCTAACCTGTAACTGATACCATAACTCTCTATCTTCGGTTGTTTTAGTTTTATATTGACCTTCATTTTCAGTCATAGTTGAAGCACTTGTTCCTCATTCAGTATACCTGTGTACTGTACACTTTCCTTATCAATAAATGCTAAGTTAGTAACTTTGTAAAAAGGTCAATTCTTTTTGTAGGATAGATATCTGATGCTTGTTCAAAGCTCTACTAGACAAATTCCTTATTTCTAATTTGTCGCCTTCTGTAACTACCATTTGGGTCTGACTGGGAACCTTAAGAGGATTGGGCCCTTAATGCCTTATGATATAAGCCAATTGAGATAGATAGGAACTGAAGCGAGCATACCATTTTTTTTTTCTTTGGGCAGCACACTATTATAAACTGCCTTGGTCTACTGTTCAATGTAATTACATGTATCTTAACCACACTATAACTGAGTTAGGCATTTCTGCTCACCTTTTTAAATTTGTATCCTACAAAATAATGAAACTTACAAAAAAAAATGATACATTCAATTCAAGTATTTACTTTTGTGAAATAAAGATAAAAAAAAAAAGTCTTGAGCTCTTTTTCTATTTTTATTGAGGTTAAAATAAAGGCATACAAATGAAACCTTTCCATTAGGTATGATTACATGGTAGTGTCAAATGCTTAGGACACAATTGTCTGTACAAAAATACAAAAGGGTACAGTAAGAGATATATCCAGCAATCAACAAATAAATAGTATGCCTAGCTGTGCACCTTCTGAAATGTCCGGGAGGCCACTTTTGGACCTCGTACCTATAGGGAATATTGTTCACACCAGAAAGTATCCTGAAAGAAAGGAGACCACTTATGGGCCTCTCATAATAAACCTCATTTTCCTCTATTATTAACAAGTTAAGCATGCAACTCAGCATATATATAATTATATCAACGAGATCAGTAAAGAGCGTTAAACGTTTGTCACTCAGTAAAATGGAGCAATACAAGATATGATAGTGGGAGGGTCTAACAGTAAGCATACTATAAGGTTATCCGATATCTGGGCATCAACCTATGTGACATTTACAATCTAATGAACATATCATTAACTCTGAGGGCCATAGCTGTTAGACCTATTATAAGCAAAGTATGCAATCAAACAGCAGTTAGAGGGCATGAGGAGCCAGCTGGGATATGATTCAGAGAGAGAATAGGGCCAAAAGATGGTTATGTAGGGGAAAAAATAGTTAAATGAAAGAAAGAGAATGATAAATTGGTGGCTTCAAACCCTAGTGCTACCAAACATATATGTGACAAATAAACATAGGGTAACACATTATAATTACTGTATATAAAGCTAATAATGTCAATATTGGGCTATTACCTATTCCAAATATATTAATGCATCAGGCTCATGAGCTATCATTAAAAATATATCCCACAATAGGCACATTATAAATTACAGTTTAGGAAAAATACTTATGAGAGGTTATATAGGGACAGCATGATAACATTACACAATACTCATACTATACTGTGATGTGCATCAAAGCGTTGTAAACCGTATACCCCTTATATGACCTTAACTTATTTCAAAACCAGGAGCTATTCGTAGGGTGACTGTACAGAGAATCCAGTACATATATAACTGGTTATAAGGTTTATGTCCCTTAGGAAAAATATAGCCCTGACCTGCACCATCTCTACATTATAAGACGACTCAATATGCGTGTTATAGGCAAGTGGTTCACTTTTTCAGAGTCCCTGGTCGCTCAAGTTTCCGTTCAGAAAGTTTCCAAAGCGCCAGTGAGTATTAGAATAACTAACCGGCTTGCAGCAGAAAAGCATGCTCTTATACTGCCCCATCTTAGCAAGTAGCATATTGCAACATTTTAGTAAGGTAAGGGGCCAGAGTGAAGCATCTGGCTAAATTCCTTGATGGTAGAGATCGCAATACAAAATTTGCTAATGGAGGAGAACCTCACTATCCGACACCAGATCTAAGATCAGTGGGGGCAAAGTGTAGGAGGTCAATAGCTCAAAGCATCACACTCACCCCCATGGACTCCTCTTTCTCTGCTAGGGTCATCCTCTTGTTTGAATCGGCCCTTGGTGACTACAGTTAATAGAGATTACAGCGTGGGCAACACTAACGATTAGCCTGCCTTCAATGAAAATGGTAGTGATCAATATAGTGCATTGTCCGTGTACCTCACGCTACAGTCCCAGTGCCTGAGGTCTGGCTCATCCAACTACAACTTTAATGTGGCAACCAGGGGAAATCAAGACCGCCAGTGGTAGTGGCTTCACTGTCTGCGGTGAGTAGGGGCCTCCATGTGCTGCAGTCGGCTGGGACGGTATTCCGATCTGTGACCGCGTGTCCCCGGGTCTGACCAGTTGCGCATCAAGATCCACTTCTAAAGTTATGTCATACCTGGAGCTAGATCTTTGTTGTTTGGGAGTAGGAAGCTGCCGCAGCCCAGAAGGTCCCACTCCGCTAGGCGTGACTGATCACCGCTGCATCCCTTGGGCTAGGTTGTTAGGAGGTCTCAGTGGCAGTCCACCCTGCAGAGAGGTAAGTGCAGGCACTGAAGACATATATTTGGCAGCACAGGTCCGCAGTCGCTCCTGTACTTGGCTCATGACTTGCTTCTGGGGGCCAACCAAACCCGCCGGAGCGGCGCAGAATGAGAGGTGAGTGTCCCGGTCACGAACAGAAAGTTTGCCCGACAAGTGCTGTTGCTGATCTGTGAGTTCAACCTGCACCGTTTCTCCTGTCCTGTCTACAGTGCATGCGGTTGTGCTTTTATCTGCTAATTGGGCAAGCTTGGAAAATATATTGAATCTATCGTCCATCATCCCCTCATATTCTTTTAGGAGGTCTTGCATAATGATGTAGAAATCCTCCATTGTGATGCCTTAGGAATCTTCCCCCAAAGGTTGCTAGATTCGGGAAGGATTGCAGGATTTAGGAAAATCTCCAAATTGTTAGATTATTGCAACCCAACCACTGCGTTGTATAACGGCAGGGCCCTGAAGGATCTCTGCCGGGGGTTTTTTGCTGGAGGCCGCAACCTCAATGTATGCTCCGGTGCTCTGGTGCGGGCAGCTATCTTAACGAAGTAAGGATCATCAGCCAGATGGCGACTTTTTTCACTATTTTATCAAGCTAAGTCTCTCAAGGCTGGAGCAGCACACAAAACTGCCACCTATCATGGCCGCCACCCGGAGGTTCCCCCTTGACTTCTTTTCTATCAAACAGTTCTGCCATATAGTGCTGAAATGACTGGAACACTCCTGAGCCCATATAAGTATTATCTCATGGGAGAGATTAGAACATTTATTTTTTGCATTAAAATATCCCTTTAATGTAAATAACCTACCTAGAAATGAACTCAATAACACACAGCAGAAAATGTAATAAACTCAGTTTATTAAAGATATTAAAGGCATTTTTGAAAGCAGGAGATGTTATACCCGCAACTGCAAGATGTTAAATGGTAAGGAAGATGAGCAAGGGGCATTCACCCAAAGCAGCAACAACAGCTCTTTATATGTTCCCAAACGCGTTGCCATAAGTTCTTCCGATGGCTTTTCACAATGGGGATGCTGTAAAAAAAATAAATGTTACTATAACTAACCTAAGTTCACAACTAATTTACCAGGCCTAAAATGAACATATTCTAGAGAATTTAGGGATATTTTTTTCCCTGTAAGTCTTAAATACAGTTATGATTATGTCACATAATTATATGTAGGCAACAGCAGATCTCATGAATATAGCAGGACTGTCATGGGTTAGGAACTCTATCTGCTGTTCCTCCCACTCTATCCCCTTCACTATAAATGTTTCCAGAGTTTAAAGTAAATTAAACTTTATAATTTAAGATACATTTCTATCCAGCACAGATCCCAACTCTCCAGTGCTCTCAGGATTACCATGGTCTTGGAGCCCTACCCTCTGACTATCCTGTAGCTCCCCAAGAACTTCAAAAATGTAGGTTTGTCATGGACATCCTATCCATGCTCTGATCAGTTCATTGCCTAACCAACTGCATCCCTGATATCATGTGACTTCACCCCCAGGTGATAGGAGAGAAATTATAAAAGCTAATTATTCATTATTATATCTGACTTTAAAGATGCACTTGTGACATAGATACAGAATGTTTTGGTCAGTTTAGTTACCCAAGCTCTATTATGTGAAGCATTAAAGCTGTGAGAGGGAAGGGAAACAGTGATATCACATGACTGTATCTTACCTATCATCGCTGTCTTCAGGGACACTAGTGCTGGATGTCATTGCACTGGCCATGCTTGCTAGAGATGTCTGTATCAATGAAGAAAAAAAGGGGAAGTCAGAAGGAAGATGGAGTAAATAGGAAGAAGAGAGAAACCTACATATAAACATCTGCCTAAATACATACTAATAATATATACATAATACTCACCATAGATGGAGTAGGTGTAGTTCTCCTGCAGATGTTCTCAGGCTGTTGGAAGTCCATGGGTGCATCCACTAAATAGACAGACAAGGCCACAGATGATTATTTATACTATGTGCATTATTACTACATTTGTAGGTACACTCACTACTTAGTATTTTAAAAAGATTCTTTTGTTTAGTAAAAGATATTTATTTGGGTTTTTATTTGCAACCATTAGAAGGTTGTCCTTAATAACCAAGTAAATACTGCAATGTAAAGCCTCTCCGCTGCTAGTAAATAATGTTTTTTGTCTTTGCAAAATGGGATTGGATTTAGAAAACAGAGAGAAATCTAACAGTCACCATAAACCTTTTAGTCATTTCCAAGGGCCTAAAGCAACTAGGTCTGTGCTCACAGGAGAGGTTTTTAGGGGCAACAGGTTTTGAAAGGTAGTTCTGTGATGTAAGAAATGTCTACTCCTCCTAGGTGCCCATTTTATTTATTAATGTTATTATATTTTATACTTTATAGCTTTCAGGTATAAACAGTTATATAACAGGGTTGTTCATCCTAATAATGAAGGGCACAATGTGGCCTTTTTGTGCTTTTTAGGGGAACATCATGAATTTCTTTCCAACAGCTCACCTGTTTCTGCAAGAACCTCAGATGTTATATTGAGTTCTATGATGTTGGTTGAAACAGCATCTTCCTGGCTTGTTTTTAGCCAAGGATGATCCATGATATCCTAAGTACACAAATAACAAAACCAGTATAAAAAATCGATATAAAATTATTTCCATGAATAAAATGTATAATGTAATGCTCAATGCTTAAACAAGATGAAAAGAAAACCATCTGTATAAAATGAGTCATTTGATAATTAAAAGCAATGATCTGATAATAATAAAAAAGTAGTAATAATAATTATGCTTTGTGCCGCCCGCTGTATTTATGGATGGATTAGCCAATGAGCTGCTGCTGTGTCACCAGCAAGATATCAGCTGTCACTCTACAAGAAACACAGCTGAAACTCATTAGTTAATCTTTCCACTCTTCAGTAGGGGTGACGGAAATGTGTAAGATTGTTTTATGTGAAATAATATTGTATTTACAAACTGTGTATAAATGTCACTCACATGATTTGTACTAACTTTGCAGTGTGACCAAAAAAGTAACCATAAATGTGTATTCATGTAAGATTTTATTAAAGGGATTTTCAAACTGAAGCAGTGTCGTGGAAGGGAAACAGTGTTTCAGATAGAGCATGCAATTTTAAGCAACTTTCTAATTTACTCTGTTATCCATTTTTCTTTTTTCTCGTGCTATCTTTATTTGAAAAAGTAGGAATCTAAGCTAAGGAGCCGGCACATTTTTGGTTCAGCATCTGGGTTGCGCTTGCTGATAGGTGGCTAAATGTACCCACCAATCAGCAAGCGCTATTCCGGGTGCTGAACCAAAAATGGGCCGGCTCCTTAGGTTAGGTTCCTGCTTTTTAAAATAAAGATAGCAAGAGAACAAAGAAAAATTGATAATAGGAGTAAATTAGAAATATACTTAAAATTGCATGCTCTTTCTGAATCATAAAAGAAAAAAAAATGGGCTTAGTATCCCTTTAATATAAAAAAAAATCTGTTATTTTATTATCATATTTTCCTCTCTTTGTTAAAACTTAGCTTTGTTCCATCAGTGCATACTGAAGTAGGCCCAGTAATCATCCATGGGACCTAAGTTCTTTATGTGCAATAACATTTATAGAAATATTGTTACCAATACAGCTGCCATATAGTACCTAAGTCACGTGCACACACCTAAGCCTACCATAGTATGTATTACTGCAAAGGAGCTGTGTTTCATGGAAGAATACAAAGAGAAACTATGACAAAATTAACTAGAAAGTTATATATTTTTATTGTAAGATATAAATCTGTCTGTAGGATGTTACTTTTACAAAAATCATTTTTGAGAATATTTGTATTTATGTGAAAAGAAGTTTGTGTCCCACCTCCAGTGTAGCCCTCTTGCAGGGGTCTTGGACAAGAATAAGATGTATCAGGTCCTGGCACTGTTTGGATAAATGGGAGGGGATGACACAGCCGGAGTAAATGTTTTCCAGCACCTCCTATGAGAAGCATCAGGAAGGGAAAGTTAGCAAATCTGAAGATAATTATCATGTACAGAATTTGTCAGCTAGTGCAATTTATTTATTCAGTTATTAATTCTAAATCCCAACAATTTCATACTAATCATCTTATATTTCCCTAAGGATTTAAATGTCTTGTACGTTCCTTGCTCACTTACCTCACTCTCCTCTCCAGCGAAGGGCAGGGAGCCGGTCACAAGTTGGAATAATATGACGCCCAGGCTCCATACATCAGCGGCTGGGCCGTCATAAGGCTTCTCCTGCATCACTTCAGGGGCTAGCGTGGAGTAGGTGCCGCAAAGGCTCTCCAGATCCTCTCCGATGTTATAGTAGGTGCTAACCCCGAAGTCTGCCAGTTTGATGGTGTTGTTGGAGTCCAGGAGAAGGTTTTCAGTCTAAAAAAGGAAGGACATAAATACTGCATGGTAAGTAAGGTAAAAATGGATTAAACCTATAGTTAAGCTCCACAGCTTTTTTCATAGAGCAAATATACAGCTTCTTACAATGCCACATCTTAATGTTACTCATTAATTACTAACAGTAAGTGAACCTTTAATTAATTGGCTGTGAAATTTTATATAATATTTGATGTGTGACATTTATTTGCATTAAAGGCATCAGGTTCTACATATAGGGCCTGTATCACAGACCTAGGGTTACAATGTTGAGTAGACCACTGGGCAAACAAACCAATCCTAGATGCCTAAAGCTGTTCATTTCCTTGATGTAAGTATAGGTGCCGGGTAGTGTGATGTATGTGCCAGTGGTCACTAGATATTCCTTAGTATAGTCTTTAACAAAATCATTTCCCCCCTAACAGTTACCTTCAGATCCCGGTGCACTATGTTATTCTTGTGCAGGTACTGAACCGCTGTGACCGCCTGAGAAGAAATTGAACAGACATTATTTAGTAGTTGTGCATTTTAGTAGAAAGTTTTTTGCAATATATTTTTATTAGTCAAAATTCTTCAGTGGGTTTAGCTAAACCTGTGCGTTCAGACTTTTCATCACTAAACAAATGCTGAAGATGGCATCTACAAGCCACATTTGTCAAGTTTTGGACACAGATTTATTGTTGTGAATTTGCAACACACTAAGATCTGGGCAAATCCAGTTGCACTTTCAGAAGAATAAGTCTGGGGATCTTCGTTTACTGCCCACGTCTAGCTTTAGGGGACAACAGTTGCACACAAGTTACCTATTAGTATCACTACAAAGTATTAAAATGGATCAGTCAGCAAACAGGCCCATCAACCTGTGATGTAATCACCAAACCCAATAAAGTGCCATTTTGTGTGTCGTAAATCCGGTGTTCTATTGAGAACTCCAATACATAGAAAACTCCAATCTGACATCACTTCCGGTGATTCCATGCATCTGATTAGTCCATGTCTCAGTGAGTGACAGGATTCGCAACCAATCAGATGAGCACTGAAATCGCCTATCTTCACTATCTATTTTGCCTCCGCCTAGAGGGTTCAAGTGGGGCGAAGTTTACTTGGGGTGTATGCCAGAGGATCAGCGGTGCGCCCCCCAAGACAGGCAAAAATAGATAGTGGAAATAGTTTGGAGTCTGAAATCAAAAGATTAGCTACATATTGGTTTTTTTGGTGGTTATTATTTTGAGCTCCAGGGGAAGTAACTACAAAAGCATTTTAGGATTTTGATAACTGGAAAAACACTGGTAATATCAGCTCAGAAATCCTCATCTACTGAAAACAAGTGCAACATAGTGATCCGCCCCATAGCTGTAAATCATCTCCATATAAAGAGCTGTTAGTGAACATCAGATATGCGCATAGCACTTACTTGATGGAAAATATTACCGGCCTCTTCCTCCTTTAAACCACTGGACTCAAGAATATATTTGTATAAGTCACCTGTGTCCAAGATTAGTAAAAATAAAAACAAAAAAGATTAAACATTGTTGCACAATACGACAAGGAAGGGAAGAAACTGGAGAAGGAAATTTGGATAAAAAGTATAATAAATTAGAATGCAAATAGTAAAAAGGAAACTAAACAAAATAAACAGGAAAATAGGGAAAAAAACAAAAATAAAACATATTAAAGTTTTGGGTAAATCACAGCGGCTGAAAATAAAAATAAATAAAACAAAGTAAATTTGTGAGCAATTACTTTTAAGATACTTTAGAATTAATTTTGATGGTCAAATTTACTTGGTTTTCTTGATATCTTTGAAAGCATATGTACATATCCTCAGCAGCAGTGGCAATGTACTACTGGGAGCTAGCTGGTGATTACTGGCTTCATACAATTGTTTCCTGCTATTGGGTCACCAGATGTGTTCAGCTAGCTCCCAGTAGTATATTGCTGCTCTGGAGCTTACCTTAACTATGTGTTTATTCCCTTTTCAGAGGTTAAACACATAGTTAGTGCAAGCTATATTGCAATACTATAATACTCTAGCATATTAGAGCATATCCCTTTAACCACACACATCTGCAGCTATATTATACATCTACAACTGTCTGTGGAAAAACAAATGATCTGGCTTCTATTGAAGTCATAAATAACAAAATATGAGGGGAACTTACCTCCACTGCAGAAGTCCATGATAACAAATAAGGCTGACGGAGTATCAATAGCCTCATGGAACTTCACTGTAAAGAAGAAAGGAGGTTGTGGTTGGATACTAATGAGGATAAGTAAAAGGGAATTGGAACAAGCTGAATATGGGAGAGGGTCTTGGTCCCCTGGTTCACTTACCAATGTTTGGGTGATCGAGTGTCTGCATTATGTTGACTTCCTTGAAAAGCTGAAGAGAAGAAAAGGCTTTAAGTAATGAAAGTAATAGAAGTGTAACCCATTTAAATACCCCAGTAAAACAATACAACACAAGACCGAAATTTCCAGAGAGGTTTAACACTTTCCTTACCAAGTCAAGCTCCTCCTCCTCCATATCATCTTTGTTGATGATCTTGACAGCTACCTGAAATCATAAAATACAGGTGCATATAAATATAACTGGCACCTCTCATTTATGGTGACAATGGTACTTTGTGCCCAGTGGAATTAGTGGTGATATGGAGCAGAAGATGTTGTCCTGTGTCTCCTACTCCATGTCACAGATATAACACAGTATTAATAAGGGTCTCCTAGATACTCACTTTTTGTAGGGAGTCAATGTGTTGACCAATCATCACTTTCCCGAAGCTTCCCTCACCAATAATATTTTTGAGGGCGTACTTCCCAATGTATACTGAGGATGCGCAGCCGCTACCATCCTCACTGTCTGCCATGGTGGTGCCTTAGGCACCTGGCCTGGCTGCAGAAGAGAGAACAAAAGCAGAGTATTGGGTATAAAGCCACTAGAGGTGCAATATGTACACACACAGTCTTGTATTGCTACCATGGTGTTACACCTATGCAGGGACCTCCCCAGATCTCCCTACGAGGACAGATTTTCAGGATTACCTTGGGAGAGAGCAGGTTACTAACCATCTTTACTTATCACTTGGGTCTGTTAGGGAGGCCTTAGAACAGGTTTGAAAACCCCTAGTCTAAAATAACTTTATTATTTCTTTACAATACCAAGAACAAGAGATTGTTGCTTACCTGATGCCAGGAGACGATTTGTAATCAATAAAATCTAATATAATAAGCGCAAAATGAGAGAGAAAAAACTCAGGTGTGCTCTGCACAGGCTGAAGAAACACAGTGATTGTTATGTGCAACCTGTGCAGAACTTCTACCTGTCTATGATGTCATTGGAATATTGACATCATTTTAATGCATTAAAGCTTCCATCATCGCTACGGTAACCAAGACACTCACTGATGACAGACTAAATAATTCAAGTAAATAATAAAAATAATGATATTAATAAATATAATAACATTAAATATTTGAGAGAGAAATACAGTTAAAAGATTCATTATTTACTTGATTTTTTACTGTAGACCATGGATACTGAGCAAGGCAAAATGTCACAAATGTTATATTTATCTCACATGATTATTTAGAAATCAATATCAAATGTATTTTTTAAATGTATTTCACCAAATATAAAAATGTTTTTGTGTGTGTGCATGTGTGAGTGTGTGTATAAGAGCATGCCTTTGTGCTTGTGTGTGTATGTGCATGTGTGAGTAAGAGCATGCCTTTGTGCTTGTGTGTATGTGCATGTGTGTGTGTATAAGAGCATGCCTTTTTGCTTGTGTGTGTGTGCATGTGTGTGTGTATAAGAGGATGTCTTTGTGCTTGTGTATAAGAGCATGCATTTGTGCGTGTGTGTGTGTATAAGAGCATGCCTTTGTGCTTGTGTGTGTGTGTATAAGAGCATGCATTTGTGCTTGTGTGTGTGTGTATAAGAGCATGTCTTTGTGCTTGTGTGTGTGTATAAGAGCATGCCTTTGTGTGTGTGTGTGTATAAGAGCATGCCTTTGTGTGTGTGTGTGTGTATAAGAGCATGCATTTGTGCTTGTGTGTGTGTGTATAAGAGCATGCATTTGTGCGTGTGTGTGTGTGTATAAGAGCATGCCTTTGTGCTTGTGTGTGTGTGTATAAGAGCATGCATTTGTGCTTGTGTGTGTGTGTATAAGAGCATGCCTTTGTGCGTGTGTGTGTGTGTATAAGAGCATGCCTTTGTGTGTGTGTGTGTATAAGAGCATGCATTTGTGCTTGTGTGTGTGTGTATAAGAGCATGTCTTTGTGCTTGTGTATAAGAGCATGCATTTGTGCGTGTGTGTGTGTATAAGAGCATGCCTTTGTGCTTGTGTGTGTGTGTATAAGAGCATGCATTTGTGCTTGTGTGTGTGTGTGTATAAGAGCATGTCTTTGTGCTTGTGTATAAGAGCATGCATTTGTGCGTGTGTGTGTGTATAAGAGCATGCCTTTGTGCTTGTGTGTGTGTGTATAAGAGCATGCATTTGTGCTTGTGTGTGTGTGTATAAGAGCATGCATTTGTGCTTGTGTGTGTCTGTGTATAAGAGCATGTCTTTGTGCTTGTATGTGTGTGTGTGGATAAGAGCATGCATTTGTGTGTGTGTGTGTGTGTGTGTTTAAGAGCATGCATTTGTGCTTGTGTGTGTATAAGAGCATAACTTTGTGCTTGTGTGTGTGTGTGTATAAGAGCATGCCTTTGTGCTTGTGTGTGTATATAAGAGCATGCCTTTGTGCTTGTGTGTGTGTGCATGTGTGTGTGTATAAGAGCATGCCTTTTTGCTAGTGTGTGTGTGCATGTGAGGATGTCTTTGTGCTTGTGTATAAGAGCATGCATTTGTGCTTGTATGTGTGTGTGTGTATAAGAGCAAGCCTTTGTGCTTGTGTGTGTGTGTGTGTGTGTGTGCTTGTGTGTGTGTGTATAAGAGCATGCATTTTTGCTTGTGTATGTGTGTGTGTATAAGAGCATGCATTTGTGCTTGTGTGTGTGTGTATAAGAGCATGCCTTTGTGTGTGTGTGCATGTGTTTGTGTGTATGTGTGTGTGTATAAGAACATGCCTGTGCTTGTGTGTGTGTGCACGTGCGTGTGTGTGTATAAGAGCATAACTTTGTGCTTGTGTGTGTGTGTGTGTGTATAAGAACATGCCTTTGTGCTTGTGTGTGTATATAAGAGCATGCCTTTGTGCTTGTGTGTGTGTGCATGTGTGCGTGTATAAGAGCATGCCTTTTTGCTTGTGTGTGTGTGCATGTGTTTGTGTGTATGTGTGTGTATAAGAACATGCCTGTGCTTGTGTGTGTGTGTATAAGAGCATAACTTTGTGCTTGTGTGTGTGTGTGTATAAGAGCATGCCTTTGTGCTTGTGTGTGTATATAAGAGCATGCCTTTGTGCTTGTGTGTGTGTGCATGTGTGTGTGTATAAGAGCATGCCTTTTTGCTTGTGTGTGTGTGCATGTGTTTGTGTGTATGTGTGTGTATAAGAACATGCCTGTGCGTGTGTGTGTGTGTATAAGAGCATAACTTTGTGCTTGTGTGTGTGTGTGTGTATAAGAGCATGCCTTTGTGCTTGTGTGTGTATATAAGAGCATGCCTTTGTGCTTGTGTGTGTGTGCATGTGTGTGTATATAAGAGCATGCCTTTTTGCTTGTGTGTGTGTGCATGTGTGTGTGTATAAGAGGATGTCTTTGTGCTTGTGTATAAGAGCATGCATTTGTGCTTGTATGTGTGTGTATAAGAGCATGCCTTTGTGCTTGTGTGTGTATAAGAGCATGCATTTGTGCTTGTGTATGTGTGTGTGTATAAGAGCATGCATTTGTGCTTGTGTGTGTGTGTATAAGAGCATGCCTTTGTGTGTGTGTGCATGTGTTTGTGTGTATGTGTGTGTGTGTATAAGAACATGCCTGTGCTTGTGTGTGTGTGCATGTGCGTGTGTGTGTATAAGAGCATAACTTTGTGCTTGTGTGTGTGTGTGTGTGTATAAGAGCATGCCTTTGTGCTTGTGAGACAGTGGAGGGCAGCATAGCCCAGAAAGAAAATAATAATTAAGGCCCTTAGGAGTGTGCTGCTGTGAAGTGGCAACAATGTTGCAGTAGTGAGGGTGGGGTTTAGCTTAGTAGTAGTCAGCAACCAGGTCCCAAACCCTCTTTTCCAGCTCGTCTTCACAGCGTCAGGATCATCTGTCAGGATTCCTGTGGAAGAAGATGTCGGAATTAGATGAGCTGATGATTGATAAATTTGATTCAGGAGAAGATGTGGTGCAGCCTTCCCCCCCTCGCCCGGTGAGTCGTGCCCCTGGGCCTAACCTGTATCCAGATGTTCTAGTGGTCTCCCCTTCTCCCACCCCCCCATTGATCCCCCCCCCAGTAGTGGTGGAAGTAGGCCCCCAGGTAGCGGAGGGGGTTGCGGTAGGTGCGCAGGTGGCTGGGCCTAGCGTGAGTGGCGTCGGGGGTGAGGCCTTACCTGAACCGGTCACTCTTACCGGTGAGGCGGTGTCCACGGCGGTCGCGCTGCTCCAGTCTCTTGCGGCGGTGCTTTCCGGCGGGGGGTCTGCATTCCAGAGTGGTTCTCCGGCTTCTGCGCGTTCGTTGTCGACCACGCGGGTATCCATGTCCGCGTCGGGGTCCGTCTCTTCCGGTATGGCCGTTTCCGGTGACGTCACGTCCGGGAACGCCATTCCGGAGTCAAGAAGCAAGCGGGCAGCATCATCGGGGGGGGGGGCGATGCCCGCGGGGGGTGCGCAGCGAGCCTCAATTACACAGCGCCAGCATGGGGACACTGTTTTGGCGGCCATGGAGAGAGGTAGAAGGTTGCATGAGGGATCTCATGAGCAGGCCGCAAGCCTGACCGGGGGTACGAGGGCACTTGAGGGTGCACCGATCGGGGGCAATAGTGTTTCTGAGGGGCAAGTAGCTAGGGTACAATCGCCCGGAGGGGTGCAGATTAGGGAACCAGGCGTTCATGAGCAGGCCGCAGGCCTGACGGGGAATACGCCTTCTGCGCAACAAGTCGCAGGGCCTCAGGCTGCAATCAGGCAGGCTGGGGGCAAGCGTCGGCCCGCGAATACATCGCAGTCTAGTAGACGCCGCAGTACTGCTTCACGCAGCAAGCGTGGCGCCCAGCAGGGTGCGCGGGCGTCGCCCGCGGGTGTGGCCCTCAGCGGGGTCCCCCCAGGCGTAGTTACTAGGGCCTCTGCAAGGAAGGGACCAGTTATCATGCCCAGTTTATGTCAGGGCACGCAAGCTGTGGCAGAGCAGAACAGACAAGTGCATTTTGCTGACGCAGTTGTGAATGTTCGTGCGGATGATATGGTTGATGATGGTATTGATGAGTGTGGCATTGAGCATAGGAGCCCCAGTCCCTTAGGGTTTCATGGTGATGTGGTAGGTGGGCCTTCGTCCCCTTCCCTGGGTACTCCTCTCTCTCATTTTTCTCTGCAGATCATTATGGAACCCAGAACTGCATTGATGCCACTCCAGGCCACCCCCAGTGTTGTTGAGAGGGAGCCACAGTCCCAGGAGCAGCCATCCACTTCCTCTGGTCCTGTACCGGTGCAATGCCTATTGGGAGCTGGTAAGCACACTATTACTTTTGAACGTAGGGGTTTGAGTTCATCCTCGGATGATTCGGGTTCAGAAAGTGATATATCCCTGGGGTTGGAAGCGAAAGGGCAAAAGAGAATGTATAGGATGGTAAAGTGGCTAGTCGAAGAAAGAAAGGCTATGGGTCTACCCCTCCCCCCTGGTTCATCCCGCATGGAACCCCCTGTTCCTATGCTGACACCTCCTGCGTCAACAGGCTTAGTTAGCCCGGTTATGGGGAACAGGCGCAGGGCAGCTGTACATGGGGACACTGACACATGGCCGTGTTTAGTTTACACGAACAACTCAAATCTAAGATGGTTCGGCGCATTCAGGGCGGGAGGTATGTGCATATGTTTGAGCTTTCCACGGAGGCTTACTTCCAAAAAGAGATGGCGGATGATGGCACGGGCCCGAAGAAATTTAAATGTCCCGATTCCTATGAGGAATGGCGCAAGTGCTTCCGGGTTTATGCGTCCTGTTATATTTCCAAATTCCCTGATCAAGCGTTGAACATCCTGAAATATCAGGATTCTATAGAAACCGTGTACGAGAGGTACAGAGAGGGAGCTTGGCGGGACTATGATGCTGCCTTCCGTAGGAAAATGGTTGGGAACCCTCTCCTTACTTTCGGTGATGTTGACTCACGTTTGTGGGCTCAATTGGGGCCAGAAAAGCAGGCAGCGCCTGTTCTAGCAGTTGGAGCGTTGGGAGGCGTTAAAGCCTCGCAGCGCTCTCGGCGGCGGCCCACTGGGGTGTGCTGGCGCTTCCAGGACAAGCTGTGTACCAGGGGAGCGACTTGCGCATTTCGGCATGCGTGCAAACACTGCGGTGGCGGCCACTCGGGGTCCGAGTGTACCAGACCCCAGGATACGGGTCGTCCCCAAGAGAGACCAGCAGCTGGTTCGAAACCTTTCCCTGGGGAAAAGGGCGGCCACACCGCTGAAGGTGGCCGTAATTGAGAAATGGCTGCTTCTTTATCCGTTTAAAGAGGCCGCCTTGCTACTTAGAGACGGTTTGCGATCGGGATTTGTTATCCCGGTCGGATCGCATGTGGTAGGTTCCTTGACACGTAGGAACCTAAAATCCGCATATCAATTTCCTGAGGTGTTGCGGGATAAACTGAATAAGGAAATTGGGCTGGGTCGCATGGCGGGCCCATTTGGGGAGATCCCACTCCCCGGGTTGGTTGTCTCACCTATGGGGGTTGTCCCAAAGAAGGAGCCGGGTAAATTTCGGCTCATCCAACACCTGTCCTTCCCGAAGGGTCGTTCAGTTAACGACGCCATACCCCCTGAGCTTAGCTCAGTTTTTTATCAGTCCTTTGATGAAGCTTTGGGGCTGGTCCGCCGTGCGGGGGTCGGAGCCCTGATGGCAAAGCTGGATGTGGAATCTGCTTTCCGGCTCCTGCCTATTCACCCCTCCTCTTTTAGGCTCATGGGGTGTTATTTTGAAGGGCAGTACTACGTGGACAAATGCTTGCCCATGGGGTGCTCAATTTCGTGTGCTTACTTCGAGGCTTTCAGCAGTTTCCTGCACTGGGCCATCGCGGAGGTTGCCGGATTCGACGGACTGGCACACTACTTGGATGATTTTCTGCTTGTCGGGCGGACGGGTTCATCTGAATGTGCTTTCTTGATGAAAGTCACTAGGGTCCTGATAGACAGAATGGGAGTTCCTTTGGCGGAGGACAAGTCCCAGGGTCCTTGCACGTGCCTTACTTTTCTAGGCATCGAAGTTGATTCTGTGGCGGGGCAGTGCCGTTTGCCCCAAGACAAAATATAGCGCATGTTGGAGTCAGTACGCGCCATGAGAACAGAGCTTTATCGCTCCGTGAAGGACCTTCAAATCCTATTGGGTTTGCTGAATTTTGCCGGGAGGATTATTCCTATGGGTAGGATATTCCTCCGCAGGCTGGAGAGGCAGTTGTGCGGGGAAAGATCGCAGACTCGGAGGTTCCGGGTGTCTTCTGAGATGTTAGAAGATCTTAAGGTCTGGGAAGAATTTCTTCTCCACTTTAACGGGATCTACCTGTGGCGGGAGGTGGTTCCTTATAAACGCAGCGATCCAGTTGTTCACCAATGCGGCTGGGTCCCACGGGTACGGGGCTTTCTTGGCCGGGCAATGGAGCGCCGGCCCGTGGCCCTCCGCGTGGGTAGAAAGAGGCTTGGTTAGGAACCTGTGCCTTCTTGAACTGTTTCCCATCCTTGTCGCTCTTGACATTTGGGGTGATCAGCTTCGGGACCGTGAGGTGATTTTCTGGACTGATAACATGAGCGTTGTGTATGCTGTCAACAGGCTCTCATCTAGTTCCCTTCCGGTTGTGCGATATTTGAGGCTGTTGGTGCTGAGGTGTCTGCACCTGAATATCATGTTCCGTGCTAAGCATGTTCCGGGCGTCCAGAATAGGATTGCGGATGCGCTCTCCCGTTTTCAATGGGAAGCATTCTATGCATTGGTGCCCGATGCGGACACTAACGGATTGCCTTGTCCCACTTACTTATGGCAGGTGGCGCTGGATGGGGCCCCTTGATAGCGATGGTTCGTTCTTCCCTCGCTCCGTCTACCTGGACTACCTATGTGAAATACTGGACGGAGTGGATCGCTTTTTGTGATTCCAGGGGCCGTCCTTCCTGTGACGGTGACCAGTGGGGCTTACTTGAATGGATTACCGAACTTAAAGGTAATGGGGTTTCAAAGACTGCGGTTGGGTCACGCCTGGCGGCGGTGTCATTCTTATGCAAATTGTATGGGCTTGCAGACTCGTCAAGAACCTTCCTGGTTAGGCAGGTACTTCGAGGCTGGGGGCGTATGGCGCCCAGGACTAGGGATTTCAGGGAACCAGTTACCATCGAGCGTCTGGTAACGTTATGCCAGGTTTTACCGGCGGTTTGTTCATCCGCCTATGAAGCTACCTTGTTTTCAGCCGCCTTTGGGCTGGCTTTTCACGGGGCTCTTAGGGTAGGGGAAATTGTCCCGCCCTCTAGGAATAAGATGGGAGGTCTTTTACTGTCCCACGTCAGGGACGATGGGTCGTCTATTCTGGTTTTCATCCCCAGATCCAAAACAGACCAAGAGGGGAGAGGTGCTTGGTTATCTTTGCCGGCCCATGATGAGTCTGTCTGCTGCCCGGTCAGACTGATCAAAGCCTATATGGACGTGCGTCCTGAGGGCTCCTCACAGTTCCTAGTCCACGGGGACGGTTCCCCGTTGACGAGGTTCCAGTTTAGGAAGGTATTGGCCTGGGCAGCATCAAGGGCAGGTCTTGACCCAAGGGTCATTGCTCCCCATTCTTTTAGAGTGGGCGCGGCTACCACTGCCGCTAGTTTAGGCTGGTCAGCTGACCATATTAGAGCTCTGGGGAGATGGAGGTCACAAAGGTATCTGTTATATGTTAGGCCTTTGACTGTTTAGATGTTGATTATGTTTTGCAGGTGCAATGGTTAACCTCTGTTTCTTTTCTTAGGACCAAGGAGCGGTCCACTGTGAGTATGGATTACGGGGCATTCATACATCCACTGGGCGGAGCTGCGGGTGATTGCGAGACCAGATGGGCGTCAGCTGGGGTTTCCATCATCCCGAGTCACTGTTAGGTGGTTAGGGCGCAGGGGGCTTACGTGGAAAGCTCTGCCTGAGTTACTGCAGGGGGCCTTGCGCAGGTGGGAGAAACCCCATGTACTTATCATCCACGCCGGGGGGAATGATATGGGGCTCCTACCGTGCAAGCAGCTCAGTGCAGTTATTCAGTCGGATCTGCGCACGTTTCAGGCTTGGATTCCCCAGGTCAGGATAGGATGGTCTAACATCATTCCCAGGATAGAATGGCGCCATATGCAGTCCCATCGCGCAGCTTTCCAGGTCTGCAAGAAAATCAACAGGGAGGTTAGGATTTTCTTAGGGCAGTCAGGAGGGTTTGTTGTGGAACATGGGAACATTTCAACGGCTGAGAGGTGCCTCTACAGAAGGGACGGGGTGCATCT